>NW_016158696.1:53666-105676 GCF_001687245.7 Rhagoletis zephyria
TATTAGGGGAAACGCCCAAGGCTCCTCTAACTAGAAACTTGCGGAATGCCAACTGGCATAGGTATCGGAAAGAGCTGGATAGGCTTTTGCCACAAGATAGAGAGCCGGCTACTCCAGCAAACCTAGAGGAGCTGGAATATCTTGTCGACCATTTTACGGGGGCCTGCAGTAAGGCAATAGACATTGCATGCCCCAAAAAGCAGCACCGGGGTAGGAAAAAGCCACCCTGGTGGAATGAAGAAATCAGGATTTCACGCAAGAACTGCAGGAAAACCTTCAATCAGGCTACTGCGTCTGGTAGTGAGGGACATTGGGAGACCTACAAGACAACGTTACGGGAGTACAAGAAGCTCCTAAGAAGGTCGAAAAGAACCTCATGGAAAGACTTCTGCAATGGGGTGGAGTCTATCTCAGAGGCAGGCAGGCTCAGAAAGATACTCTCAGGTACTGCCCAGAAAGCCCCAGGATGCTTGCAAAGACCTGACGGCTCCTGGACAGAGACCGAGGAGGAATCACTGGATCTGCTTCTTTGCACACACTTCCCGGGTGCCACGTATAGTATGCCGGTACAGCCACATCTAACTGGAGATATTTCGGTCACTGGAGATTTCCTCACTAGGGAAAAGGTCATCTGGTCTATTGGGACATTTAAGCCCTATAAATCAGCAGGTCCGGATGGCATTGCCCCCATACAGCTGCAGCAAACACTTCAGCTAAGCTCAGCGTGGCTACACGCTATAATTAAGGGAGTATTAGCTCTTAACCATATCCCTAGAAAGTGGAGGGAATCAATAGTGGTGTTCATCCCCAAGGCAGGGAAGGTGTCTCACAATAACCCAAAGGATTTCAGGCCCATCACCTTGTCGTCATTTCAACTGAAGGTTATGGAGAGACTGGTGGAGGTCCGTATCAGAGAGTCGGTTGGTGACAGACTCTCTACCACACAACATGCTTATACGAAAGGTAGATCTACAGAAACGGCGCTACATGAAATAGTGTCGTATATAGAGAGATCACTAGACATCAAAGAATATACGCTAGCAGCCTTCCTGGATATAGAGGGCGCCTTTAACAACATCATGCCGGGCGCGATAATGGCAGCACTGGCGGGCCTGGGCATCGACTCGCGCTTAGTTGCGCTCGTAAACCAAATGCTGAGATGCAGGGTGGTCCGGGCGGAGCTGGCGGGGGTATCGTTGACCAGGTTCGTAGAGAGGGGCACCCCGCAAGGGGGAGTCCTATCCCCTCTATTATGGGTCGCAGCGGTAAACTCACTGCTGTGTGGCATGGAGGGGGGTCGCTGTAAGGTTATTGCGTATGCGGATGATCTTGCACTAACAGTAAGTGGGAAATTTCCACAGACTGTATGTGACATTATGCAGGTAAAACTGAAGGAAGTCGAGAGTTGGACAAAAAATAACGGGTTAGGGGTAAACCCAAGCAAGACAGAACTTGTACTGTTCACAAGAAGGTACAAAATCCCCCCATTGATAACACCAAGGCTGGCACAGACCACACTAAAATTAAGCGAATCCGCTAAATACCTGGGGATAGTCCTAGATAAAAAATTAAGCTGGATTCAAAACACCGAGGAGCGGGTGCGGAAGGCCACGGTTGCCCTATACAGCTGCAGGAGAGCAATCGGCCAAAAATGGGGTTTAACCCCGAAGCTAGTGCACTGGATATACACGGTCGTGGTGAGGCCCATACTTCTGTACGGGGTAGTGGTATGGTGGCCAGTGCTGGAGAAGAAAGTAAACATTATTAAATTACAAGAAGTGGAGAGAACGGCCCTGATCTGCATTAGTGGTGCTCTCCGCACAACACCTACTATGGCAATGAATACGATCCTCAACATCATACCCATAAATATTATGGGACGACAATACGCTGCGTTTGCAGCCCTAAGACTACAGGGGCTTAAAAGCTGGAAAGCGGCTCGCTGTGGTCACACTACAATTCTGAGAAACCGACAACTACCGAGTACAAAGGACTACTGTGTACCAAGGCTCACTTTCACTAAAGGTTATAGCGTAACGCTACCTAGCAGGGAATCATGGCTCGAAGGAGTTCCGGGGTCTAGAGATGCCATAAGATTCTACACGGACGGCTCCAAACTAGAAAATAGGGTAGGAGGAGGCGTCTACTCGGAGAAATTGGGAATAAAAAGATCATACCGACTACCTGACCACTGTAGTGTCTTTCAAGCCGAATTGGCAGCCATACAAGAAGCCGTTGACAGCCTAAAACTAGCTGTTATCGCCCCTACGGAAATATATATATACTCAGACAGTCAGGCGGCCCTTATGGCGCTTGACTCTGTCACTATAAATTCGGAAACAGTTGCCAACTGCCGCAAATCACTTAACGTGATGGCAGAGCAGTTCGCTTTGCACCTGGTATGGGTACCGGGGCACAGTGACATACCAGGAAATGAGAAGGCAGACGAGCTTGCAAGGGCGGGTACTTCCTCTCCACTTTCACCAGCCTGGAAGAGGGTGGGTATGCCACTCGCTTCCTTCAAGCTCTTACTAAGGGAGAACTTCCTTGAAGAAGCGGTCCATAATTGATCCCACGGGCTGCGGAGAAAGGGGTTCGTCCACCCGGGCAGAGATCCGCGATGCCCAGGTAAGGCCTACTTACATCCTGGGTGTGGCCGCCTCCCAGAGGGCTCCGTTCGCGACTGGGCTATTTAGGGGCCCCCAGCCTGGCCGATCCTCGGTACGGTGCGCGTGACGCCTTCAGACCTGCAAGCCACGATCAGAAACCTTTTCCATATGACTACGCTATTAAGGAGTTTAGCACATAGCACTGATTCCTGATCTTAGCTGAGCACCATTCTGACATCGCACAGAATCCTCTGTAGTGCCCATTACCAGTCAGCACCCTCGTGGAGGGTTCAGCCGGAGGATTTTTGCCGACCTACCAAAATTCTTAAAAAGTAAACAAATCTATTTTTTTCTGTTACTGTATAGAGCTCTCTTAATCTATTTTATTTTTTATGAATAAGGCCATAAGCATATACCGTTTTTATAAATAAATCTTATAGCAAGATGCTATATATTTATTTATACACTTTTTGGCTGGCAAAATATGTAGTTTTTTCAACTTAATAAAAAAGCGTATTGAACCACATTAAAATTTTTTTTATATTGAATGGCGCAACACAACAACTCTTTTTGTTGCACGAAACCCTTGAACACGTGCCTGTCATCTATTTCTTCNAGTTGTTGCACGAAACCCTTGGACACGTGTCTGTCATCTATTTCTTCTATTTCTAAATTTCTCTATTTTGCATTTCTTTAATTTTGACGTCATTCGCATTGTCAGATTTTTGAAATTCTTTTTGGGTCGAAATTCTGCTATTTCATAATTCTTTCATTCTCTTGTCATCCATCTTCCATTTCTTACCTTCCATTGCCGTTCGCATCGTCGAACGTGCCTGTCAAACACTGCCGCCATCATGCTTTTCAGTTTGGCAGGCACGTCCGCTATTAGAAAGAGAATACACTTAAACGGGCATAGGATTCCATACTTGTAAGTATTTTCGATGGTTAAAATGATTTAAATTGCTTAATATAGCAAAAAAAGTGATCACGATGGCACAGAGAAGAAACTTAACTTTTTCTTGAGATATGAGAATAACCAGCACACCAAATTTGGTGGCAAGTAATCTGAGATTTGCCTGTGTAAACGGGGCGATTAGCAAACGAGCTTTGATTGAGATTCTTTGAAAAGTGGTGGTAGTATGTCAGCTGAGTAGACGCGTTTTTGTGTAGCTGCTGTCTGATCTTTATTTTCTTTAATCCAATTTCGATTTAAATTGCTCAATTTGTCGCTATCATATCCGTGAGTGAATCAGCTATCCTGGTGTGTCGAATTCGTTCAACTTTGGGTCATCTATATAAAGCTGCGAATTCTAAGTCTTTGTGAATTTTTGTTATTGCTTGAACTTATCTTGTTAACATGTCAAAAATGGGTCTCCATCGCCAAAAGCAACTCCAATCTTGCAGAGTAAGTCCCAAAGAGCTGAATGTTCAACTCCGTCTCTTATTGTTTGGTTCGAGAAACTAGATGCTCACCTTGAATTTCATAAGGAGTATCTAGTTGAGCAGCTAACACAAAGGGTAAGTGAATCCGAAGAGAGAATAATGGAACGAGTTGGTGAGCTATCAGCAGAAATTTCAAACCTAAAGTCAGCGGTAAAACATATCAACGAGGCGCCTACTTCAAACCGAACTTGAATGTGCTAAGGTAGAAAATCTTCGCAGCGATGTACACTTACTAAGCGAACAAATGAGTGAGCATGAGAATAACCTCATATCTTCCGATGTCATCATCAGCGGCCTATCTATCGTGAAAGACGAGAACATAACAAGCAGCTTCGCTCAACTATGTCAGCTGCTTGCAGTGAAATTAACACCAGTCCGCTCTGCCTTTCGGTTGCCAGCAAAAAATAACGAAAATGATGCTCCCGTTATTGTAAAGTTGAATTCACCTTATGATCGTTCTCAGTTGCTGAAAGCAGTGGCGGTTTACTGTAAGGAAAAGAGATGGTCCATTGCTCCTCGCGACATAGGAATTGGCGTTGAAGGGAAAATCTTTATTCATGAGTGCCTTACAAAGAGAAATCGTGAATTGATGCGTTTTGCTACGCAGCTTAAAAAGCAAAAACGATTAACATCAGCGTTCTCATTTTGGGGGGCATGTATGTGTTAGAGGTCATCCATAAACTGACGCTGTTAAAGTATCAGACTTAAAAAGTATAGAGTTTACTGCAGCTATCAGTAAATAGATGTAAAATTATTGTCATAATGTATGTAACTAGCATTGTCACCCTGTCAACATTTCTCCCTTATTTAAGTTGTGTTTTCGTATTCTCCAGCAAAAAATATCCAGTAACTTCCCAGTAACCAAATTTCGGAGAGTAAGCCAATATTTACTCCCAATGAGTGAAATATGCAAGAAAGTACGAAAACGCAAAATCAGCAAGAAGTTGCTAGTTTTATGAACAGCTGATTAATTTGTTATTTTCCGATACAATTTTCTTAGAAAACTAGTATTTTCCATCTTATTATATATTTAAATAGGCTTATTTTGTCAATTTAAACTTTAAAAGCACCCCAAACAATTATTTTCTTAATGTGATTTACAATAAGCATCATGCCATCAGCTGTTTTTCTTACTAGCAAATAGTTGCTGGTAAAAATTTATCGAGTAAATATCCAGTAAAACTTGCAAGTACAGCTGTCATTTTTGCTCTCTCAATTTCCACTCTTTTGCTAGTTTCTTGCAAGTGTTTGCGTACGAAAACGACATCCAGTAAAAAACCAGTAAAATTAGTACTGGATTTACTGGATAGTGTGTACGCGAACAGGGCTTTAGTATTTTTTCTTTTCTATTTATCAACATACATCTATTCTCTTTGTCATTTCTGTCTCATTGTTATTTTTTCTGACTGTTAATATAAACACGCCTTGCATACGCAGCTTAATTAAAAATGTATAGTGAAATATGTGAGCTGGCTAGCAAAGATCATGTAAGAGGGATTCTTAAACTCTTGTCAGATAGCTACACTGGGTTTAATATTTGTAGCTTAAATGCTCGAAGCTTAAATGGCGGAAAAATTTACTTAATCTGTATTACAGAAACGTGGTTTAAAGATTACATTGATGATAAATGTTATGCCCTATGCGCCTACTCGTTAGTAAGATGCGATAGAATGATTAAGATGCGAGGAGGTGGCATTGCTTTTTGCTTTAAGAAATACATGAAATGGAAGGAAATCTGCAGATCGGAGTCTTCTCAAGAAGTAGAATATCTTTTTACTGAGTTCTTTAATAACAGTTCAAAGTATCTTGTTGCGTGCATATATAACTCAAGCAAGAGAAATGACATTTCAGTTATTTTTGAAAAATTATCGGATTTTGCGATCTCCTATGAACATATTGTTGTATGTGGTGATATAAACGTGGACCTTCTATATAATGACCACTCCTCTAAAAGTATGATAAACAACTTCCTATCGCTCGGCATTACTATTTAAATAAATATGCTACCCGCTTCGCTCCGCACTGCAAACCTAGTCTTTTAGATGTGTTTGGCGTTAGTGATTCTGAGTATGTCAACCACATTGATCAACTACCACTGGATGGCGCCTCCGACCATGAAATGTTGTTCCTGCTGTACAACCTCCACTTACATAGCCAAAAATTAGCAAGAGAATTGCTTTTTAGGGACTTTATGCGAGTAAATGAAAGTGAGTTATTCAAGCAGGCACCTCTGCTTGACTGGGATACATGTTGGAGATTTGCGACAGCTGATGAAGAGTTACAACATTTTAATTCTCTAGTTGGCCTGTTATTTGATAAGCTTGTTCCTTTAAGGAAGGTAAGGTAGCATAAAGCCGTGGTTCACCAGTGAGATTTTGTCATTAATTAAAGAGCGAAGTAAAGCATACAAGCGCTGGAAAAACCATAGATGCTCTGACCTGTGGGAAATATACCGGGTAGCCAGGAATAAGGTTACGGAAAGCACACGTTATTCTAAAAGAGCATACTTACAACATAAGCTCAATGAAAACCTCCCCTCAAAAGTTCTGTGGAAAAACCTCAAAACGTTTGGTGTTCCTAGTGGAGACAATGTCACATGTAACTTAGATCCAAAAATTTTAAATTCCAATTTTCTCTCATCAAGCCACCCAGTTTCATCTGCTTGTGTGCCCTCTATATCTTCATATGTGGATGATAATGTGTTTCAATTCCAATGTGCGACGGGTGAAGATTTAGCAGAGTGTGTTTATGCTGTGAAATCAAATGCTACAGTTGTTGATGGTATCAGTCTGAAGTTCTTTAAAAGATTCTTCCTTTCGCGATCCGATCACTTACGCACATTATTAACTTTTGCCTCACGTCCTCAACTTTTCCTACCCTCTGCAAAATAGCAATTATAATATTAGTTCCAAAAATTAAATGTGGGGATTCCCTGGATCACTGCAGACCGATAAGCATATTTATTACACGCACTCTCGAAAGTTTTCGAAAAATTTTTAGCACGACAAATCACCACCCACTTAAACAAAAACTGTCTACTGAGTGATGTTCAATCGGGATTCAGAAGTCAGCACAGCTGCTCCACAGCAATGCTGAAAATTTTTGAAGACATACGACCAGCTTTTGACAAAAACAACTTCACAACGTTAGTACTGCTTAATTTCACAAAAGCTTTTGACACCATCGACCACAATTTATTATTAGGTAAACTAGGTAGTCAATTTAGGTTTGGAGCTTTTTCTATACAACTAACAAAAAGTTACTTAACGGGTCGACTACAGCTAGTTCAGTGTCGTGACAATTACTCAAGTCTAAATCCAAATACATTAGGCGTGCCGCAAGGTTCCATTTTGGGCCCATATTGTTCTGTGTCTTCCATAACGATATAATGAAGTGTTGTAAAAACTCATCAATCCACCTTTACGGTGATGATACCCAGCTGTATCTGTCAAGGCCCATTGATCTTGTTGAAGACTTGATTTCCAGGCTTAACGAAGATCTGTTTCGGATTTCTAACTGGGCTTTTGTTGGTTGGTTGGTTGTAGTTCTACCTAAGCTATCGCTCAGGAATCAATTAGCGCATAAAAGCGCCATTTTTGTGCACTTTTCGTGGACAATGATATTTTATTATACCGTAGTCTACCTGTCAGAACATTCCAGCGGTTCAGTCAAACCATTTAGAACCGCTTACTAATTTGTATAAGTCGCCTATTGTAGCACTAGATAGATCCGTTAACTGCTCCACTATGTGTTTCCCGAAAGGTTTATGTCTTAAATAAACCAGGCCTGGGCATTCGCACAGGAAATGAAATACTGTTTCTTCGCTGCTATCCAAGCCGCAGCTGCGGCATATTCTGTTGTATGGGAGACCTATTCTACAAGCATGTTTTCCTAGCGGCCAGTGACCGGTGATAGTCGCTACAATTCTAAATACTTCTACCCTTGACTTACTCAGCAGTTCTGCTGTTCTTTTCCTGCTAAAGTCAGGCCAAAGCTCTCGTGCTATCTTGCAAGTCTGAATCTCTGACCACCTCCTCCTTGCCAGTTTCAGAAGGTGCAAGTGGATTTCTGTTTGTATTTGTCTGAGGGAATAACCCAGTATCACCGCTCAGATTCATCCAAACAAGCTCCAGCCTCGGCCTGTTCGTCTGCTCTCTCGTTGCCTTCTATGTTCCTATGGCCGGGAACCCAGACAAGAGAGATGGACCATGACTGAGACGCTGAGCGTAACTCCATCTTGCATTCCTTGACTAGCTTGGACTTGGTTACAGTGGATGATATAGCCAGGAGTGCTGCCTGGCTATCTGAGTAAATAACCGCTCTTTCTTTCCTGGTAGCGCTATTCCTTAGTATTCTACAGGCTCAGAACTTCAGCCTGAAATATGCTAGCATGGTTTTCCAGCCGGAGGGACCTATTGTCACCAAGATCCTCGGAATATAATCCTGTCCCTACACCGCAGTCCACCTTGGACCCGTCAGTGTAAATACAGATTAGGATCGGCCTTATGATAGCGGTGTACATCCACATCACAAGTTTCGGTTTTAAACCCCAGTTGAAGATCCGCTTACAAGTATAATAAGCGATGTAGGCCCTCTCTTTACGTTTCTCAACGTTAAGTTTCCAGGGCTCGAATCGTCACATACGATATCGTACTACTCGTCACGTAAAAACACATTTTTTGGATTATGACATAGGTGAACGTACTCTTTTTCCCATTCAGCTTATATTGCCTGAAATATCACGTAATTTTCTTTCGTATCGTTTTTGTTCCGTGAACGGATGTTACGATTCGAGCCCAGTTTAGTTTGGTATCTAGAATTACTCCCAGATATTTTGCGTTGGATGATAAGGGGATTGTCTTCCCGCCTATGGATGGAAGTCTTATACTTATTAGTAAACAGTAACAACTCAGTTTTGTCTGGATTTACGTTAAGGCCAGTGCCTTTAGCCTACGAGTGTAGTCTAGCCAGCGCTTTTCCTAGAATTTCACTTAGAGTAGAGAGAAAAGATGCTGTGACTGCTATCACTACATCGTCAGCATACGCCACTACTTTAGTTGTTGAGTTCTAGCAGTATGCTGTTTAGTGCTACAACCCTGGGGAGTACCTCTACGCACATATCTAGTTATTAGATTATCTCCGCTTGTCGCCTGAATAATTCTGTTTTCTAGCATGGAGCGTACCCAGCCAACCACACGCCGCACACTGGTCCCATATCAAGAAATTAGGGTCAAAATTCAACGAATCGATCTGATTTTTTTTTTCTGTGGACAGTTTACGCAATTATAAATAACTTTTATTATCGGCAATTTTGTTAAAAATGGCCTACCTTTTAAGATTTTTTTTTTGGTATATGGAGAAAAACCCATTTTTAGAATTTTAAAGCGCACTTACCAAGGATCCGAAATGCGGCTTGGCTACGCGAGCACTGCAACACTTATATTTAATTAACTCAATTTGTAGCTAGATAACTAGTGTGCATTTCATTTTGATTTTTGTATCTCTTGAATTTTGTATCTTTTGAATTTGTACTTTGAACTACCTCTGGTGTGCACCCTTTGTAAGCTTATCTTAGGAGTGGTTGGCAGCGCATGCCCAACTCGCTCACTACCAAATCGATGTATACACATTTGTATGTATATATATGGTTTGCATTTTTGACAGCTACTATTACTTTTTATATACTCGTTTGATAGAAAAGTTGCAGTGCTCGTGCGCGAATAAATTAGATCTTTAATCTTGTATTTAATTATCAAATTTTATATGCGAAAGTCGCGGAAATAAAACTTTATACACAAAATAAAACGTTCACGAGTTTTATACGTTCTTGGGCGCGATTCAGATCATTTTTTTCGTGTAGTTTCGCGTTTATATCGCTGCATCCGATTTGTATACAGTTTTGCTGCATCCATCGTTGGAAATTTGCCGTAGTCCCCCGTGGGAAGAGAGCTACGCCCACGTTGACCCTCAGCCATCGGTCGCCCAATCGACGCCGCAACGTCTGCATCGCCAATCACCACACCGCCGCCACCTTTGGGTCGCCAGTACACCGACCAGCCTCCGCCGCCGCAAAATTTTCCCCGCCGCCTTCGCCGATCATCTCAGTTGATCGCTTGGAGCAACCCTATTTGCCTAAGGGAAGCTTGTGCCCCGCCACGGCTTATGACACATTGTAGAGGGTATTACTGTCCACAATTTCTCTGTAGACACCTATTATATAAGTCTGCGACCCTTATATATACAGACACTTAAAAAAAATTTGAACAGCAATATTAAAATTAAAGGCATTATAGGGTTAATTACAGTTAATAACACAATAAACTGTAAGTTTAGATTATATTTAGATCTGAATCCGGTGGATATTCGTTTTACTTTGTATACGAATATTTCTCGTGGAGATTTTGAATTTTTTTTAACCGCTTAATATATTATATGGCCTTCAAATATGTAGATACACAGAATAAAAAAAAATTACCAATCGAGTCTTGGATTTCCTTGAATAGGCGAGCAAATTCAACCAAGCGTACTAGCATTCTAGCGAAAAGGAAAAAATAAACCTTTCCAGATACTTCGAAACCTTCAAAGATATATGCAAACATTGGACGACAATCCTACTGAATATAAAGTATCGCCACACTAGTCCCAAATCAAGAAATTGTTAAATTAGGGCCGAGATTCCAAAAATCGATCTCATTTTTTTCAGTGGACTTTTATTATAAGCAATTTAGTAAAATATGGCCTACTTTTTAAGAAAAAAAGATAAGTCAGCGACTTGGAAAGATACAGAAGTTTAATAAAAATTTTAACTTCTTCTTCTTTTTTGGCGCTGTAACCGCCTAAGCGATTTTGGCCGAGTTCAGCAAAGCACGCCAGTCGTTTCTCCTCTGTGCCAACTGACGCCAATTGGAAACGCCAAGTGAAGCCAAGTCCTTCTCCACCTGATCTTTCCATCGCAGTGGGGGCCTCCCTCTTCCTCTGCTACCACCAGCGGGTTCCGAGTTGAATACTTTCAGAGCTGGAGCGTCGGTGTCCATTCGAACGACATGACCAAGCCAGCGGAGCCGCTGTATTTTAATTCGCTGCACTATGTCCATATCGTTGTAAAGCTCATACAGCTCATCGTTCCATCGTCTGCGGTACTCGCCGTCGCCAACGCGTAAAGGACCGTAAATCTTCCGCAAAATCTTTCTCTCAAACACCCCAAGAGCCGCCTCATCGGATGTTGTCATTGTCCATGCTTCTGCGCCATATACCAGCACGGGCATGATGAGTGACTTATAGAGCGTGGTTTTCGTACGTCGAGAGAGGACTTTACTCCTGAATTGCCTACTCAGTCCAAAGTAGCACTTGTTGGCAAGAGTGATTCTACGTTGGATTTCAATGCTGACATTATTATCGGTGTTAATGCTGGTTCCCAAGTAAACGAAATTCTCTACTTTCTCGAAATTGTAACTGTCAACAGTGACGTGGGTGCCAAGGCGCGAATGTGCTGACTGTTTGTTTGATGACAGGAGATACTTCGTCTTGTCCTCGTTTACCACCAGACCCATGCGCTTTGCTTCCCTATCCAACTTGGAAAAGGCAGAACAGACTTCGCGGTTTTTGTTACCGATGATGTCGATGTCATCGGCATAAGCCAGCAATTGCACGCTCTTGTAGTAAATTGTTCCTGAGCGGTTCAGTTCTGCAGCTCTTATTATCTTCTCCAACATCAGATTAAAGAAGTCACATGAAAGGGAGTCGCCCTGTCTGAAACCCCGTTTTGTGGCGAACGGCTCGGAGAGGTCTTTTCCAATTCTGACGGAGCTGGTGGTATTGCTCAACGTCATTTTACACAGCCGTATGAGTTTTGAGGGGATGCCAAATTCAGACATAGCGGCGTATAGGCAACTCCTTTTAGTGCTGTCAAAAGCGGCTTTAAAGTCGACAAATAGGTGGTGAGTGTCGATCCTTTTCTCGCGGGTCTTTTCCAAGATTTGGCGTATTGTGAATACCTGGTCTATGGTGGATTTGCCAGGTCTAAAGCCACACTGATAAGGCCCAATCAGTTCATTGACGGTGGGCTTCAGTCTTTCACACAATACGCTCGATAAGACCTTGTAACCTATGCTTAGAAGGCTGATCCCGCGGTAGTTGGCGCGAATGGCGGGGTCACCTTTCTTGTGGATTGGGCAGAGCACACTTAAATTCCAGTCGTCGGGCATGCGTTCATCTGACCATATTCTGCACAAGAGTTGATGCATGCACCTTATCAACTCCTCGCCGCCGTACTTGAATAGCTCAGCTGGCAGGCTGTCAGCTCCAGCGGCTTTTTTGTTTTTCAGCCGCGTTATTGCTATACGTACCTCGTCATAGTCAGGCGGTGGAACGTCGACTCCGTCATCATCGACTGCGGGCTCGGGTTCTTCTTCTCCACAACTTTCCGTGCTGCTACCATTTAGTAGGGCGGAAAAGTGTTCCCTCCATAATTTAAGTACGCTCTGGACATCAGTTACTAGGTCGCCATTATTGTTCTTACAGGAGTGCGCCCCGGTCTTTAAACCTTCCGTAAGTCGCCTAACTCTCTGGTAAAATTTTCGGGCATTCCTCCTGTCGGCCAGCATTTCAAGCTCTTCGCACTCACGTATTTCTGCCTCTCTCTTCTTATTGCGGCAAATACGTCTCGCTTCCCTCTTCAGATCCCTATAGCGGTCCCACATAGCGCGCGTTGCGCCCGATCGCAGCGTGGCCCTGTAGGCGGCATCTTTTTTCTCTGCAGCTTCCTGACACTCCTCATCGTACCAGTTGTTCTTTCGGGCTCGCTGAAATCCGACTACTTCTTCGGCGGCGGTACTTAATGAGCGGGAAATGTGGTTCCACTGCTCGCATATGTCGGTTTGTTGAAGAGTGCTCTCTGAGAGCAGGTGTGAGAGTCGAGTAGCGAAAGCGCTGGCTGTCTGTTGTGATTGCAGCTTTTCGACGTTAAGCTTTCCTTGCATATTTGGGCGCACATTTTTTGCTGCACAGAGGCGGGTGCGTATCTTGGCTGCAACAAGATAGTGGTCCGAGTCGATGTTTGGGCCTCGGAGTGTGCGTACGTCTAAAACACTGGAAGCGTGCCTTCCGTCTATCACAACATGATCGATTTGGTTTCTCGTTTTTCGATCCGGAGACAGCCAGGTAGCTTGATGGATCTTTTTATGCTTGAACCTAGTACTGCATACTACCATGTTTCGGGCCCCGGCGAAGTCGATCAGCCTCAATCCGTTGTCGGACGTTTCGTCGTGGAGGCTGAATTTTCCGACGGTGGTTCCAAAGATCCCTTCTTTGCCCACCCTGGCATTGAAGTCGCCAAGCACGATTTTGATATCATGACGGGGGCAGCGCTCGTACGTGCGCTCCAAGCGCTCATAGAAGAGATCCTTGGATGCCTCATCCTTCTCTTCCGTCGGGGCATGGGCGCAGATGAGCGAGATGTTGAAGAATCTCGCTTTGATGCGGATTGTGGCTAGACGCTCGTCCACCGGGGTGAACGACAGTACTCGGCGACGGAGTCTCTCTCCCACCACAAATCCAACTCCGAATTTGCGCTCCTTTACATGGCAGCTGTAGTAGACGTCGCAAGGCCCCAGACATTGTTTGCCTTGCCCCGTCCAACGCATTTCTTGGATGGCGGTGATGTCAGCTTTTGTCCTTACGAGGACATCAACCAGCCGGGCAGAGGCACCTTCCCCATTAAGGGTCCGGACATTCCAGGTGCATGCCCTCAAATCGTAGTCCTTTAAACATTTGCCGTGGTCGTCATCATAAGGGGGGGTCTCATCCGAGGCTTTGCCTTGCTTCTTCACTGGAAGTGGTTTTTACGTGGCGGGTCCCAAGCCTAGCGCACAACCCATTGCTGCATTTAACTGCAATAGCAATATTAAAGGCATTAGAGTGTCTTTAACCGAGCTAATTACAACTAAGATTACAATAAATAAACTATAAATTTAGACTAGCTATGCAACTGGATCCGATAGAGACTCATTTTCGATTTCACGCAGGTCGTATGGAAATTGGTCTTCTCTGAGCATTTCCACTGCTTCTGAAAACATCTCTTGACTTTTCACTTTACTAAATTTTGTTTTATGTGCGTTATATATCTTCGTTGGTTTGTATTCGGCCAATATTTCCTTTTCATTAGAATGCTAGTAGTTAGCATACTTATCCTACCTGCAACGCCTTCAAAACCACCGTATTGTCTGTTGTCCTTACTATGCCTTTAGCGTGTACTAAGCGATTATTAGTGATAAATAAACAAAGGATAGGTAGAGAGATTTTACAAGATCTCAACATACTCCTAGAACTTCAGGCAAAAAGGGTATTTGCACACAAAAGTATTTGCTCGCCTTTTCAAGAAAATTGTAAAACCTAGGCTCGATTGGTAAACATTTTTTTATTCCGTGTAACTACATATTTGAAGGCCATATAATATATTATACGTATTGTGTTTTATGATACACGACTTACATATAAACTACCTATATTTTAAAATGAATACCTAAGTGTCTGACGGAAGAAACTTAAGCGGTTAAAAAAATTTCAAAATCTCCACGAGAAATATTCGTATACAAAGTAAAACGAATATCCACCGGATTCAGATCCAAAGATAGTCTAAACATATAGTTTATTGTGTCATTAACAGTATTTAACCCTATAATGCCTTTAATTTTAATATTGCTGTTAAAATTTTTTTAAGGGTCTGTATTTTTTAGGGTCGCAGACTTATATAATAGGTGTCTACAGAGAAATTGTGGACAGTAATACCCTCTACAATGTACCATAAGCCGCATTTCGGATCCGTGGTAAGTGCGCTTTAAAATTCTAAAAATGGGTTTTTCTCCATATACCAAAAACAATAACAATTTTTTTCTTAAAAAGTAGGCCATATTGTACAAAGTTGCTGATAATAAAAGTTATTTATAATTGTGTAAGCTGTCTACAGAAAAAAAATCAGATCGATTCGTTGAATTTTGACCCTAATTCCATAATTTCTTGAATTGGGACCAGTGTGCGCCATCAACACCAACCCCCATGAGTGATTGGATGATGGTGTCAACTTCAATGTTGTTGAAGGCGCCCTCGATATCCAGGAAAGCGGCTAAAGTGTATTGCTTGAAGCGCAGTGATTTTTCTATGAGCCCCACCACTTCATGCAAAGTTGACTCCGTCGATTTTCCTTTGATGTAAGCATATTGTGCTGTTGATAGGGATTCTTCCCCCAAGAAGAATTTTATATATACATATATTAGCCTTTCCAGTGCTTTAAGGACTGTGCTGTTTCGTGGTTCTTCCTACCGGGCTTAGGGATGAACACTACTTTGACACGTCTCCAGCTCTGGGGGACATAGTTCATACTAATACAAGCTCTATAGAGGGTTTCAAGTAGCGGTGCTATGTGATCCTTTACATTCTTTAACATGGCCGGTATTATAACATCTGGGCCTGGAGATTTAAAGGGAGAGAAACTATTTATTGCATAGACGATCTTTTCTTTGCTTATTATTGTTTCAAGTTCTCTATTTGGTATGTATGTGGGTTCCTTTTCATCTGATGCTGCTGCATTCTGTTCACAGTCTGGAAAATGGAATTGAACTAGAGTTTCTAAAGACTCATCTGTGGAGTTTGGCCATACATCATTTATGTTTTTAATAAATGAGGGTTTATTTAGTGTAGTCCTTTGAGAGGATCTTACTTAACCTAGCTGAGTCTCTTACATTTTCTATCGAGGAACAGTAGGTTTGCCAGGACTTGGCCTTTGCTATCCTTAGTTCCTTTTTATATGGTTTTAACGCACTTTTGTAGGGCACCCAATTCTTGGACCTAAAGCACTCGTTAAAAAGTTTTCCAAATCAATTGCTAAGATCCCCATTCCACCATGGCGAGGATTCCTTTTTCATGACACTCAGTGGGGTTGATCTTTCATAGGCTTTAGTCATCGCCCCCNCCATCAACACCAACCCCCATGAGTGATTGGATGATGGTGTCAACTTCAATGTTGTTGAAGGCGCCCTCGATATCCAGGAAAGCGGCTAAAGTGTATTGCTTGAAGCGCAGTGATTTTTCTATGAGCCCCACCACTTCATGCAAAGTTGACTCCGTCGATTTTCCTTTGATGTAAGCATATTGTGCTGTTGATAGGGATTCTTCCCCCAAGAAGAATTTTATATATACATATATTAGCCTTTCCAGTGCTTTAAGGACTGTGCTGTTTCGTGGTTCTTCCTACCGGGCTTAGGGATGAACACTACTTTGACACGTCTCCAGCTCTGGGGGACATAGTTCATACTAATACAAGCTCTATAGAGGGTTTCAAGTAGCGGTGCTATGTGATCCTTTACATTCTTTAACATGGCCGGTATTATAACATCTGGGCCTGGAGATTTAAAGGGAGAGAAACTATTTATTGCATAGACGATCTTTTCTTTGCTTATTATTGTTTCAAGTTCTCTATTTGGTATGTATGTGGGTTCCTTTTCATCTGATGCTGCTGCATTCTGTTCACAGTCTGGAAAATGGAATTGAACTAGAGTTTCTAAAGACTCATCTGTGGAGTTTGGCCATACATCATTTATGTTTTTAATAAATGAGCGTTTATTTAGTGTAGTCCTTTGAGAGGATCTTACTTAACCTAGCTGAGTCTCTTACATTTTCTATCGAGGAACAGTAGGTTTGCCAGGACTTGGCCTTTGCTATCCTTAGTTCCTTTTTATATGGTTTTAACGCACTTTTGTAGGGCACCCAATTCTTGGACCTAAAGCACTCGTTAAAAAGTTTTCCAAATCAATTGCTAAGATCCCCATTCCACCATGGCGAGGATTCCTTTTTCATGACACTCAGTGGGGTTGATCTTTCATAGGCTTTAGTCATCGCCCCCTCTAAGTTGATTACGTTTCGTTCTATCTCATCTATTGAGGTAATATTTTCTACCAGATTAACTTTAGTTAATTTTCGCGTCAAAACTCTATTTGATTTCTCCCAATTGGTTCTACGTGGGTTCCTGTATTTAGAGGGGGTGTAGGATACTCCGCGTAGATTAAAGAGTATCCAGCAGTGATCAGACATTGATGGCCTGTCGGAAACTCTCCAGTTCTCAACGGTAACGCCATCGTTCTCAGACAGCAACGTTAGGTCCAACACCTCCTCCCACCCAGGAAACCGGTTTGAATTTGGGAAGATAAAGATTGGTCTGTTACCAGTATTGCAAATACTCAAACTAGTGTTTAATAAATAGTGTACAAGTGACTCACCTCGCTCGTTTTCTATTGTGCAGGAAACCGGTTTGAACTTGGGAAGATAAAGATTGGTCTGTTACCAGTATTGCAAATACTCAAACTAGTGTTTAATAAATAGTGTAGAAGTGCCTCACCTCGCTCGTTTTCTATTGTGCAGGAAACCGGTTTGAACTTGGGAAGATAAAGATTGGTCTGTTACCAGTATTGCAAATACTCAAACTAGTGTTTAATAAATAGTGTAGAAGTGCCTCACCTCGCTCGTTTTCTATTGTGCTGCCCCAAACTGGATGCCTGGCGTTTGCATCACATCCTATGACAATGGCTCGTCTTGGGTTCCGGTCTACTATAGTTTTGCTGTTTGGGCTGTTGTTAACAATTTAAAATTAAATCCGTCAAAAACGAAAGCAATCGCGCTTTCCCCATCTGGGTTTGACCTTAGCGGTACATCTCCGATAATACTCGATGGAATAAGTATTAAGTATGATGGTATTGTAACAAACTTGGGATTCAAAATTAACTCAAGATTTTCATGTGTGGACCACATTAACTTCGTAGTTAGTAAAATATACAATATCCTTAGAAAGCTATAATATAATGCTTACCAATTACCACAGAAAACGAAATGTAAAATTGTTAGGGCACTCATTGTTCCGCATATCGCATATCGCGTAA
This sequence comes from Rhagoletis zephyria, assembly GCF_001687245.7. Taxonomy (NCBI): domain Eukaryota; kingdom Metazoa; phylum Arthropoda; class Insecta; order Diptera; family Tephritidae; genus Rhagoletis; species Rhagoletis zephyria. The sequence goes on from NW_016158696.1 coordinate 71,644, forward strand.
CTTGTAAATTACAAATTGCTCTAATTAACGCGGCAAGATTCGTTTTTGAAAAAAGGAAGTATGACCATATCTCCCATTATGCACAACAGATTCTAGGCAGAGATTTAAATGCGTACTTTAAATTACGTGCGCTCTTATATCTAAATAAATTATTATATTGCCGTCAACCATGTTACCTATATAAAAATATTAAATTGGGTCAGTGTCCTCGAACTCTTAATCTCGTTGTTCCAAAACACTCATACTTAGTTTCGGAACGCATGTTCTTTGTTAGCACCATAAAATTACGGAACTCCCTACCGTCTGACATTAAAAATATAAAGCAAGCAAGGTGTTTTAAAATTGCAGTCTCTACGTTTAACTTCTCAGCTTCTCTTTGACATTCAACTAAGTTAAGTACTTACTCTTGTTTATAATGTACTCTAATTCATTTGTTTAATAATATTTGTATCTAATAATAGGTTTAAGTTCAATTAGTTTGTAAGTTACTTGTTCAGAAGGAACATTGTAAAAGAAGATGTACTACTAAAAAACTGAGTCTTATTTTGTACAAAAGTTATATAGCTAAATAAATAAATAAAATAAACATACTTTAAGAGTATAAGAAATGAGAGCCTGCAGTCGAATAACTTGTCATCACAAATCGAAGTAAAGATGGTCCAACAGAAAGAGAGCATCATCGAGATCCGAAGACCGAGTGATGCAACGGTTTGGTGAGTTGACGGGTGATGTTCATTGTATCAATTCTGCTATCAAATAGATCGAAGCCCGTGTAGCGAAAGCCGAAGTTGCGGGAATGACAGGAATGAGAGTTCTAGTCTTATTCAGCTAAGCTTTGGATTGCACACACTCAAAGCACAACTTGACCTCAGCTAAAATTCTATTGTCTCGTTTGATACTATTGTAAGAGGTATCCCGTAGACGAGTGAAGAGAATCTGAGAGATACCTTCTCTAAGGTGTGTACCTTTTTCGGCATCATTGCTACACGGAAACATGATACTATTTTCTGGGTTCCCAATACTGACAAAAAGAACAAAGCTATGCAGTTATAGTTATGCTAGGGTCTGCTAGCAACTGTTGTCGACTTTTTTAGCGCCGTAACACGTTTCCGCAAATAGAGTATCGGTAATACCTAGAGCACCACCATTTCAAAGTGATATTGTGCATTCTCTAACAAAACCCATATAAAGCTATAAAGTTTAATACTTTATAGAGAATGGGAAATGTTTAGTTATTGGCCCATCGTTTTTGGGGTGGGGGCGGAGGGGGAGGGGCGTGGCCCCCCAAACCCCCCTCATTCGAAAGGGGCCAGTCGCCACTTTACGAAAAGCCCCACCCCCCCTTGGGGACCTCCCACAGACCCCTAGGGAACCGTTTGAAAATGGGGTAAAAACGGCATTTTCCGAGGCAAACTGAGCAGTTTGAAGTGGAATATAACCCAACTAACAGAATCTGTGGGGTTTTTAAATAAAAGAAGTTATCCCAAGGTGGTTATCAGGCGAAANCATTTACGCTAATCTCCGAATTTTACAAAAAAGGGCATATTTCAAACCCAATTTGTAAATAAATTAGTGACCCAAAATTACAATAGTGGATGTTAAAATAATGGGTAGACCCTTGGCTACAAGTGTGTGCAATTTTTTTTGGATCGCGTCACCCCTTTGGACGCAATACCCCGAAATAGGTGGGCCACTTACTAAACAGTACCCTAGAGAATTATAGAAATATTAAACAAATTTGTATTTAAATTTCCAACTTTTTTCTCAGAAGTGTTGGAATTGTTTGAGTATATAGTTTTATAACCCATAAAATTTTGGTGCAATAATGTGCAAATTTCAAGTGGCTAAAACTTACCGTTGATTTTCTAGTTTTTTTTTCATTACAAAATAAATCATGTTTATTCCTTATATGGAAGTAAATGCGAAAAGTTTGAAATTTGGATAAAAATTTGATGAATATTTTTTTAGTTTTCTATAAAGTTTTAACCTTAGCTTTATATGGGCTTTGTTAGAGAATGAACCATGATAAAACAATAGGAAGGTAAAACCGCTGAGTGGAATTTTTCAAATTCTTGACGTTTGCAAGCAATTTAATTTTAAAATTTTCATACAAACTCCCACACACATTCTCATTTTCAATCTCAAACAACAACAATTTTGAACAATTCCTTTGTTTATTCGCAATTTTATGTGATTTTAAAATGTTGGCAAACATCAAAAAAAAAATAATGGCCGACGAATTGAGAGAACGGTTTTACCTGACTATGTTTTTATCATAGAATGAACTGTATTTTAATTGAAAATTCCTAAAAATAAATGAATAAAAATGACTGGCAAACAATGTCACTTTGAAATGGGGGTGCTATTGATATGACCGATACTGTATATTGCGCTGCGCGACATTGAGTACAAATAAGCCAGGAGAATATACGCTCACGAGAATTCTGTAGCTCGCAATGCAACTCAAAAGAAAGCAAAAAATAACATCTGTTTTCTTTGCGTGGATGTGTTTATGTTCGAAGTAAACCTAAATGCATGACAGTGAAGGTATCCAACATTGACGACGTCTGTGTACTTTAGCATCCAGCATGTCCTAACGAAGTTTAGTATGACCATAGATGCTTCCTATCGTTGGTCGTCTTGCCGTGGCGAGTAGGGTGGGTCATTTTAGCAAAATTTTCTTGGATCAGAAACGGCTACCCGGGAAAAGTGGCCTACACTTACTAAAAATACACCTGCAAAACCCGCTTCGAATCGGTCAATATCTTCGGTTCGTTCTTCAGGCTTCAATTTTTGAAATTTAAGGTAAAATGGCTAAAACTTATCCTAAAGTGGATCCGGTTATTTTACTAATACATTTTAAAGACCGCTTGTCGAAGGAAAATCTTTATTAAAAAGCAAAAACTCAAAATCAAGACTCAGAAGTGGGTTTTTTAAATACCACCAAAAAGGGTGGGGGTAGAAATGCCTGCTTTAGGGAAAAAAACGTTTTTTCAGCTCTCTGCTGACTTGATAGCATCAGAGCAACTGCTTAGCTTCATTTATCTCACCTTGAAAAATAACCACTTTTCCTCCTGTAAGGCATAGTATAAATTTACACATGTATCATGTCAAAAAAAGAAAGAAATGAAAAGCTTTGTTAAATCATTTGGAAGTTTACCCACTTTAGAAATAACTTTCCGCTATAAACATTTACCACATAATTAACGAATAAATAATCTTTATTGGCTTTTGGAAACTTTCAGAAAATTTTTTCTTTCGATACTTTCAAAAATTTTTGTTTATTATACGAGTACTTCATGAGTCTTTTGTAGAGCAGTTTCTTGGTATACTTTGAAAAGCGCACTAGAAAATTGTATTTTACTTAAAGTAACAGTGCTGGAAGCACAATCACTTCCACCTACATTGTTGCCCACTACTAAAAATTACTTTATTTTCAAAATCCAGTAAATATACGTCAATTTCGATTAGATGGTATTATTCTCAAGATTTATCCTGTATGGTCTATCTTACTTTTACCCTCTTTCTGTGGCAGAAAACAGCAAATACGCTTGAAAACCTTACCGGTTGGATGAGTTTGTCACTGCTTTTTTTTTGTGCTTTTAATGCCTCCACAGTGGCAAAATTTTCAAAAAGAGATTCTGTCCAATGCCCAATATTTGGACATCCTAAGGAATTTGATAAAACGGTTTTACCTACAAAGGTGACGTTTTAAGAAACCAGAAGATCAATGGGGTCTCAATCTGGCGGCAACAGGGAACCTTCATGTCAAGATATTGCGAATGAAGTAACTCTGAAATTAATGTCAATTTGGAAATCTTCTTCTATTCCAACAGTCTCAGAGAGACGTTTTAAATAACTTATAATAGATTTACACTCAAAACACATAACTCTTAAGGCTGATTCACATACAACTTTCTTCGCTTTGCTTCATAGTTCTTTGCTTTGACATATAAGATCGATGTAGGCATATGCATGAGTATGCTCACATAAAAAACGTTTGAAGCAAAGCAAAGCAAAACGAAGCAAAATCTTGAGCAACTCTCAACTTTTGCCCGCTTTGGCAATCAGCTGTCTACATGTATGTTTTCTCGTGCGCTTGCATTTGCATTTAATGACAAAAATAGGGTAATAAGGAATTTTTATTTCTATTATTAATGCATATTATTATATTGTTATCTATTTTACAGATAAAAAATATGGAGAAAAAGAAAACGCAAAAGCTGCCAAAGCGTTTATTGTAGCATACCTTCTGCGTTTTACGCTTTGTTGTCAAAGTTTGAACTGTCAAGCAAAGCGAGGAAAGTTGTATGTGAATGGCCCTTTAAAGCTCTTTTGAGAAGCAAGTCCACAACAGATGAAACAAAGATAAAAAACACTACGTCATTCAGAGAAGACTCATTAAAATTATTTAACATTGTTTTTTGTAAATGTAAGAATTTAGCTTGCTGCTCTTGCCCCAAAGAGAAGAAAGTCCCAATCAGTCAGCAGGATTTTTTTCTGGATCAACAAAGTTTTCGATTAATGTTCATATCGTTAGTCGATCGTTCTGAAACAGAAAAATTGCAAAAGAGAGAAGAACACACTGCAAAACGAATGAAACTTGAAAGAGGTCAGGAAAGTTTATTTTCTTCTTCAACGTCTGCAAAAAGTAATAGTGATACTAACTTTGATACAGGTTATGATGAAGAATGTGCTTCTGATGTAGAAGGTGCTTCGGCTGATGTAGTTAGTAAACGTGTAGTTGATGATGATGTCACTTTTCCGCTCAGATTCACTAGAAGCCAATCACAGTCATCACGTTCGAAGCTGGATTTATCTGAAACAGCAATAATTGCTCAAAGATATGGCATAAGTTCACGAGCCGCCGCCCATGTAGCACTTCTGTGCTACAAGAATCCAAAAAGGCAGGTTTAATTTCTGAGGAAACTTCTCAAAGTATAACTCCTGATTCTCTAGTGATAGATAGAAACAAGATAAGGCGTGAGATCGCAAAATCAGGCACTAGGTTAAAAACTGAAGCACTCAATGAAAATCCAATATGTGATATTTATTTTGATAGTAGAAAAGACGAATCTTTGACTGCTCTTGGGTCAGTAAAGGAAGAACATATTGCCTTAGTAGCTGAGCCTGGTTCAAAATACATAGGTCATGTTGTCACACCTTCAGGCTCTGCCCAGGATGAGTGTGATGCTATTTTTAACTATGCCACCACAGATCTTAACGGTGGTTTGGAGCAAGTAATTGTTGCCGGTTGCGATGGTACAGATACAAAAGCTGGAAAGCTGGAAGAAAAAGTTGGGCGTCCTTTGCAATGGTCAGTTTGCTTTCTACATTTTAATGAACTGCCATTCAGAGCTCTTTTTACATTTGTTGATGGATCTTCTTCAGGTCCAAACAATTATACAGGTCCAATAGGACTGAAACATCCTAATTGTGAAACACTTGCTATTGCTAAGTACAAATCTATAGAATGTAATTTACCTGAAATGGATACAAAAGAACTTAGCAAAGATCAAAAGTATCTCCTCTAAATAGTAAAAGCTATTCACTCCGGAGAATGTTCAGTCGAACTTGCATCTCGGAAACCAGGTCCGATTAATCTTGCTCGCTGGCTTACCACTGCAAATAGAATTCTGAGACTACATTTCAACTAAGAGTCCAACACAAAAAATGAATGTAATAGTAAAGTACTTATTAACAGTGTATATACCACTGTGGTTCACTATAAGAAAGAACAAGTCAATTGCTGATGGTTGCCGTCATCTCTTCGAAACAATCAAGCGTTCAAGGTACTTTCCTTTGAAGTATCGAACTGTTGTAGATGCATCCATTCAAAATAATGCATTTTTTGCGATGCCTGAAAATGTTCTCCTTGGATTGGTAACGGATTCAAGGCTTGCCGTTCGTACAGATGAACTGAATGAAATCCTAAAAGCAAAAGAGGAAGAGACAAATATTATTGGGTCCCAAGTAAGATGTAATATTGTCCCGAAAGTTAATTTTGAAGCAAATAATTACACAGATATAATTGCGTGGAATCAAAATGATGTTTTAATCACTGTCCTTACAGTTTTGAGAAGCATAAATACAATTGAGCTTACCTCTAAACTTTCCGCACCTGATGGTGTAGTACCTAAGTGGAACTTCACTTCTTTTCCTTGTCACACTGTTGCTGTAGAGAGAACTGTAAAGTTAGTCACGGAAGCCTCAGCAAAAGTCATCGGCCCCGAAGCTCGTGACAGACATATAAGGTCAACCCTTCTCTCTCGTCAAGCTGTACCATTATTTGACAGTAAGAGACAATTTGTAAGTATCTTTGCAAGCGAAAAGTTGTAATAGACACGTCCAATGTAGTTGGTAGGTTGGGTAGGGCGTGGGTGGAACCCGATGTGCAGCCACCTCCACGTGGTGGGTTCTGGGTCACGGATTTCAGTGATAATAAGTGAGCAAAGAGCTGCATAAAAATTACTCCATTTTTACGGAAAACACGTAGTTTTACTCCTTTCCTTTCAACCTGTGTTTGAATTAAGGACACTTTCAGGTCTCTATTTTAAATTTCTGTTTCTTTTTTAAAGATTTTTCTTTGATATGCGAGCCTTAGAATGCATTAGTAATAAAACCGAATCCGCTTTATAATAAGTCAAAGTTTCAGTCACTTTACCTTAAATTTCAAAAAATTAAGCATAAAGAACGAACAGAAGATATTGATCGATTCGAAGCAGGTTTTGCAGGTATATTTCTAATAAGTGGGGCCACTTTTCCAAGGTAGTCGTTTTGATAAATGAAAACTTTGTTAAATGGCCCACCCTAGTGGCGAGGGGTCTTGAATGGTGTCATGGTATAATTCAGTGTGAAGGACATCATGCCTCCATGGACTAAGAGGGGAGCCTAATATTGGAACCATCAGCAATACCCACGGATTATCCAAGCCGAAGTGTTGTTGTGCTGCCGAAGCACAGTGGCACTTTTATGCAATCTAGACGTGGGAAAGTGAAATCTTTTGTTGTGGAAATGACAAAACCTTTGTATGCAGTTCGTATATTAGATGATCACGGTGACTAACGGTAATTACTATTTATTTTATTTTTTGCATTGTAACCAGCAATACATACATACAAGTGCAAGTATTTGCTTGCAAATATTTATGTAATAGTTTTTTGTCCGTTTATTGTGTGCAGATAGTGCTGTTAATGAGCGTTTTTTATCTGTGTATAAAATACATGGGCCTGTAAATTAAACACTTCGCCAAACTTTTGAATTAGGCCGCATTAAAATAATTTAAAAAAAATTGTCTAACGCTCTTTTACTGCTGACATATTTTATTTGGATTTTGCTGCCACCATTAATTTTACTTTACAAAAATTATTTGAAAAGCATGTGCCTAAACGCATGTATGTTGCTGAAGAACAAACACCAGTTATGGTTCACTAAAGAACTGAGAAATTTGAAAAGCAGAAAGTCACGTTATTTTAGATTACACAAAAAATCGGTTTACACTCATACTATGTAAAATCCTGAATTTTGCGTCAAGTTTTTTGAAACAAAAAGTGGTATAAAGCTTACTTGTGTAAAATCAAACGGCTTATAATATATAACTCCAAACGAAATGTACGTGGGTTTTCTTCCGGCATGAAGTTTCAAAATACCGCCTCTAATGATAATCAAACAATTTCTAACATGTTCGCTCAGTTTTTTAAATCCAATTATTCCATTAACTCACATGCTAACATTGACTATCCTTTTAAACTATGTTCAATGAACTCAATAAATATCCCAGTAATATCTCCCGATGATGTAGTACTTTATCTGAAATCCTTAAAGCAGTCCTTCAGTTATGGTCCTGACCAGATTCCTACTTGTATTCTTATACATTGTGCTGATTATCTCTATTGTTTCATTGTTCATAACCCCGTAACAAGCCGGGGAATATCTAAGCTTTCTGCAATTCCTAAATTATTTGGTGCAATTATAACAAATCAGTTGACGCATTCTATCTCTTCTAGCATTTCATACAGTCAACATGGATTTTGCAAGGGCAAATCAACTTCTACCAATTTACTTGAATTAACATCCTATATCTCAAAAGCATTTAGTGAAAGCAAAACTGCTGATGCTATGTATACTGACTTCAGTAAAGCATTTGGCAAAGTGTGCCACTCGTTGCTCATCTATAAACTTGATCTTGGTCTTCCACCTAATTTTCTACGTTGGATTTCTTCATACCTCTATGATAGCTCACAAAGGATAATGTTTGAAAATACTATCTCTGACGTCATTGATGTTACTTCAGGAGTCCGTCAAGGTAGCCAACTAGGCCCGGTTCTGTTCTTGCTTTTTATAAACGACATTTCTACAGATATACAAAATTTTAATGTATGCGGATGATGTAAAGCTTTATAAATCATACGTTTCAATTAAAGAAAGGTCTTTGCTACAATCAGACTTAAACAGCATGGCTTACTGGTGTCAAGTAAATCTTATGCCTCTAAATCTTAAGAAATGTAAAGTAATGTGCTTCTCGCCAAGAGCTGTTCATCCCGCTTCTTATACAATAGGTAACAACAACCTCGAACAGGTATACAATCTTGTGGACCTTGGTATCACAATGGATCCTAAGCTTAATTTTAATCTTCATATTAATGTGACAGTCAACAAGGCTAAAGGTGTACTTACATTTGTGAAACGATTGTCAAAAGAATTTTGTGACCCTTATATCACTAAAACCTTGTTTACAACATTAGATAGGCCAATTCTTGAATACGGTTCGGTGGTTTGGAATCCAAGGTATCAAATTTACTCAGACAAGATAGAATCAATTCAAAAACAATTCCTACTTTTTACTTTAAGAAATTTCCGTTGGGATTCTCAATATAACCTTCCACCTTATACGAGCCGATTAAAACTTATTAATCTTCCTACACTTTCCAGCCACAGGGAATGCTTGGCACAATTTTTATAGTTAGATTACTGACAGGCTCAATTTCAAGTCCGCTTCTTCTGGGTGAAGTTAGCCTTAAGGTTCCCTACCGGGTATACTATGGTCCCCTATTTCTGAAAGCTTGCTTATGCCAGGATTTTAACTCTTATTCCAGCACGTTTGATATATAAGATCCCCTTTTCAGTGTTAAGAAAGCGGTACTCTCCTCTCTCAATAAATGAATTATTAACATAAAGACATAAAATACTGGTTCCGTACGGACTGCGCCCCTCGTGCGGATGGGCGGGAATGGAGGGTAAAAACCGTTGGGATTATTGTTATTATTATCTGCCTCTGCCCGATATAACTTCGATAACGCGGAGAGAGCTATATGATCATCCGCGTATCAAAATTAGTGCTGTGCGATTAATTGACTATTCAAAATTTTAATTAATCATAAAGTAAATAACTCAATTACTCGATTAATTGGAATCTATGATTGCTCAAAAGTTCAGTTACTTGAGTAATCAAGATTTTGATTAACCAAAAACAAAGATATTTGAGTAAATTGCTTTATGATTATTCAACCTTATGAGTAAAATGAGTAATCAACATTTCAAAGTACTCTTTACATATAAGTAGTTGAAGTCCCTTGATACTTTGAAAACAACGTTTTTGTTTTCAAAAATTAAAATGAAATATTTTTTTCATATACAGAATGTAAAAAAGAAAATAAGCATTTTCCAAAGCAAACTCTTTTAACGAGCAAAATTAATTTTTTTGGGTAACCATATTTCAAGTAACTCGATTAATCATCGTTTTGAGTAATCAAAATCTTGATTACTAGAGCAATTGACTAACCGAATAACTGATTAACCAACTTGCTCGAGTAATCGAATAATCGCACAGCCCTAATCAAAATATTTAAATAAAGTTAAATATGTACATATATATAAAACATTTTAATCAAGTTAAACATGGTTTCCCTTTTTTGATGGTTTTCTTCAAAACTAATGGTTTATTTTTAATATTTTTATTTAGCTTTTACCACGATTGTTTATTAGGAAAAATTGAAAAAGCATACAAAGTCTAAGCGGTGGAAGTTATAGCACTTGGGACAACTTCTCTCCTTTTTTTTCTAGACTTCAGCAGGGATCCGAACCTGCGTAATTCGATGTTCAAAGTCAGAAGCGTTAACCACTGAGTTATGTACATCCCGTAAACTATTGTTGCTAATTCATTTTCCTTATTTAGCCAACTACTATCAAGTGCAGCTGATTTGCCGCTATTTAAACTCGACAGCGTGGTTGTTGTTGTCTAATTCTAGTACATCCATTTGCTTATTTGCATTTTTGTATAGATTCAGGCAGGCTCTTCCTAAACTATGTATTTGTCAATGTTATTGTGGCTTCTTAACATTTTATTTTTAATATTTTTATTGAGCTTTGTACCACGATTGTTTATTAGGAAAAATTGAAAAAGCAACAAAGTCTAAGCGGTAGAAGTTATAGCACTATTTCGGAGATCACCACATCTCCTCATCAGCCTTTTTTTTTCTAGACTTCAGCAGGGATCGAACCTGCGAATTCGATGTTCAAAGTCAGAAGCGTTAACCACTGAGCTATGTACATCCCGTAAACTCTTGTTGCTAATTCATTTTCCTTATTCAACCAACTACTATCAAGTGCAGCTGATTTGCCGCTATTTAAAGTCGACAGCGTGGTTGTTGTTGTCTATTCTATACATCCATTTGCTTATTTGCTTTGCATCTATAACTAAAAATCGACAAAATTGCGCTTACGACAATCTTTTACCCAGACGATGATAAGTGTACATGAAAAGAATAAAGAACGTGAACGCGTGAAATATTAGTTATAAGAATTATGTAAAATTTTTTGTTTGTGTACCTGAATTCTTTTTATTTTATAACTTAGTTTTAAGGAATACAACGAATTTTCCTTTTATTTTACTTATCTTTACATATTGTGAGTGTGAATACATTTAAATAAAAAAATAAACTTATTCACTTATAAAAGTAAAGTGTTTAGCTGAGGGAGAGCGGGAGACCAGGTTTAGAATTGTGGTCGAGTTAGAGTAGTAGAGGAGGTAGGGATTACCTTTGCAAGTGTTTATGTATCGAGCTCAATGAGCCCGTATGGTGTATAGGTGCACATCAAGGCAACCACGCACTCCATAAGCCTGCTATACGAGAGAGAGAGAGAGAGAGAGAGAGTGAGATATGCGGGCAAGCTGATGAAGCGGTAGCGCAAGATGTGACCCTTTTACCATGTATTAATTGGGGGACTCCATTGGAGGAGTCATGTTCTAGCTGCCGTAGGCTGCTGTGCAATGAACTGGGATTTATTCAGGGATGCATTTATGCAGAGCCCCAGTGTGACTTGTAAGCCGTAGCTTACTACCATACCAAAAATACTCCGGGAGTGGAGTGAGAGCTTAAAGCATCGTGTGATAGCCAATCTGGTGTAGCGTTGACCATGGCTGAAAATGCTAGCGACTTATCACTTAACTAAGTTCAGCGAACAGATATTTGAGAATTCCNTCTGGTGTAGCGTTGACCATGGCTGAAAATGATAGCGACTTATCACTTAACTAAGTTCAGCGAACAGATATTTGAGAATTCCATAAAAAATGCGTACCCAATTAAGAACGAGCGAATTACTTTTAAACACAAGTGCGTGTGTTTGTTCGCTGCACTTGGTTTTGGGCGGGAATGCAATATAAATGCGTGTGAGTGTTCGCTGTTCTTTGTTTATGCGGGATATGTATAAGTGTTATTTCATTTGGTATATGGTCAAATATATACAGACTTAATTTTTAGGTGAAACTTAAAAGTGAATGCTTTATTTGAGTAGTCCACTTGCAAACAGCGTTATGCGATTTTATAATAGAAAGCCATAAGTTTGAAAAAACTACTACGACAACAAGTAACATTTAAATTGAATCTTTTTTATTATTACCTAAAAATTTGGATAAATAAGAGACTTATAAAATTATAACATAACATAACATGACATAACATAACATTAACAGTCTATACGACCTATAGCAGTTTTCTAAGTTCATCATAAGATGGATACTTTTGAAAGTATATAAATAAGTATGATAGCGACTTTTGGAAGAAGAGTTAACATTTGATGCTATTTTTTCAGAATATAAAAATATTTTGCTAGGTGTTGTTAGTGCACATAAAACTACTTTAAATACAGGTACGTAATCCACCAAAAACTGAAAATCGAACAAATTTTACATAGCGCACTTTGCAAGTGGACTACTCATTTGAGCTCGTATCGTCTGGGTAATAATAGTGTGATTATTTGCTTCACCTGGATCAACTTCGGTTGTTTGGTCAGGTTCATAATTTCGGCAATCGTAATTAATTTTAAATTTTATGCAGATGTTGTGTAACGCTGCACACACATTAGCAAATCTCGCCACTTTTTTTATGGTATCTTCCTCTTTTACCGTAACCTAAAATTCTCCAGCGTCCTTTTAAAATGCCAATAGTTCTCTCTATGATAGACCTTGCCTTAGCGTGAATGTCGTTAAAAACGCATTAGCTTGAACCATCCGAAGGGTTTCTCCTGTTGGAGAATGTAAAAATAGTTTATATAACAATACAAAACAATGGATATTTGCAAACGTACCCAAAAGCCATGAATTCTCCTGTCTGTTACGTTCAAATCGGTCTTCCAAGACTCGTTTTGATCTTAATAGGCATTCATACGAAGGTATCGTGTGCTGCGCCACCGTACTGTCAGTTGATTGCTATAGTTTTATATGTATGATCACATATCTGGTGAAAATATAGTAATATCTAAGTATTCGGTTTATCTGACTATAAAAAAGCCACTTACTATCATAGCGTTGATACTATGGTATCCTTTTCGGTTGAAATACATATGCTCGTCCACTGAGGGTTTTTGTAAGCCATCAACGCAATCAATAACTGAAAGTTAGGTATTATATTAACAATCTTTATCTTAAGCTCTAAATATATTTGTATTCACCTCCAGGAATTTTGTATTTTTCCACAAACCATTCCTTGCATCCCGACGAATCCTCTGGTGCCAACCGTATATGCTGTGGGCACAACTCATCCCTCATTTCGAGGAGAACGCACGATGTCAATTTCGACACAGTGCTTTGGCACATACCAACAAAATAGTCACTGCCGATGCAATGTTGATATCCACCGCTCGCCAGCAGAGAAAGTGTGGCAGCCAACTGTAGTACTGGAGGCACCGCCTTTGCATCAGACTGCTTTAAATCAGTGACCGCCAAACACTTTCCTGGGAAACGAACTATATTCGGCCTTTCACATGTACACAATCGGCTTCTTACACGTACACAATCCGAACGTCAACAGAAAGAGTAGCAGAGCAACAAATTTTATTTAGTTGCATGTAAACAATAGGCGAAGCAGGTTGGTGACGCATTTCCGTGCATTACCACCAACACATTCTCATTTTTTATTTCATAACTAATACATTCTCATTTTAAGACTTCTCTTTTTGGCGGACACTGCTTTAAATTCAAAGCATGAAGCACGTATTCGAAGGCTTCTTTCGTAAGTCGAAACCGTTTCAAGAATCTACAATAAAAACCTTGATAAAACTTTTAAAAAACTTAGTTTTTTATTTATTTACGCTGTGTTCGACAAGCCAAAAGGATCGCTCCTATCTCTGAGCTGTCTGCGTACAACTTTTTCATCGTGCTCACTTTCACTAGAACTCAAGTAGAAAAACAAAATTGGATCCATTTTTTAAATTTACTTCTGTTTTGTGATATTTTTCAACAATTTTGACAGTTCCATTTATATTGTGACCTTCAAAATACGTTCCAAAGTAGTGTGGAACTCAAAATCTATTGTGAACCAAAAATTAATTACGGTCCGTTTACTATCGTATGTGACAATCCGAATCAGTTCATACGACTGACGTATCATTTAATTTTTTTTCGTATGGTTTTCGATCCGTGAACGGATGTTACAATTCGAGCCCAGATTTTTGAAATTCGTTTTGGTTCGACATTCTGCTATTTTAAAATTCTTTCATTCTCATGTCATCCATCTTCCATTGCCGTTCGCATCGTCGAACGTGCCTTTCAAACACTGCCGCCATCATGCTTTTCAGTTTGGCAAGCACGTCCGCTGTTAGAAAGAGAATAAACAACAAGTAATTTTTAGCAAAAAAAAAAAACCGACTTCGACTCTCATTTAAAAAAATATATATATATATATCTCATGATCCACTGATCGCATCTTAACCAGATTAGTATGGCACCACCTCTGAGACACTACCTTTCCGATCGAAATCGGTTGACGTGGTCCAAAGTTATGCGGTAACATACATAAAAAAAAAATATAAAAAAAATTCCGACGAACTGATAACCTCCTCCTTTTTTGGAAGTCGGTTAAAAAGAGGCATAGGATTCCATACTTGTAAGTATATACGATGGTTTGCGTGAATAAAATTGTGGTGATATATACTACGTTTATACGTAAGCTATTTGCAAATAAAAATAATTTGCAAATACCTAACTCACTGCTTATTCGTTGGTGAAAAACTCATTTTTAATATTGCCAGATTATAAAAAGAAAATAAAGTTAAAAATGGAAACGTCTTGATTATAAAAAGGCAATAAGATGACCATCGAAAAAGAAAATATAAGAATGGCGGCATCTCATGCTTATTTTCAAATAATACCACTAATCAATACTTATTTGCGTGATTTAGTTATCTGCAAATAAAAAATAAACTCAGCGTTTATACGGAAAATTTTACCATTTTGCAAATTGTTATTTGCAAATAATACGTACGTAGTAATACATAAATAAATATAGCATGGATAAAAAGTAAGTAATGTGGATCGAAAGCTGTAAAAGAAATTAGTTTACATGTGTGTGAATTGCAGATCAAAAGTGGTTAACAATAAAAAGCAACTTGGATGGCTGTTCCAACGTATGCAGGGCATGAATCACGTAACTTTGAAACGATAGTCGTTCAAACGATACTAACTAAACGATGTCGTCAAAACACTAGGGGTATTCTCGAAGTCTTGCACGATGCAAGGATTGCACGAAATACAAAAATACTATTCCAAATTTAGAGGAGTACGAGAGCACCCCATTGCAAAGTGGTAGCATGCATAGAGAGCAAGAGCGAAATTCTGTATCAAATACAATAACAAGATACAGCAAAAAAAATGAAGTGAGCGAAATGAGAGAAATATTTAGCAATTCCAACAACAAAACAACTAGCACAGGGTCGCATTTATTTTGCTATTCCTTTTTGGAAAATACCTATATACATGGGTTTCGACTTTGCATATTTTGCAGCGATAGGAAATGGTGTTTCCCATATATTTTGTTGTTGTGTGCTTGCAAGTTATGCAATCCATGCAATCCGTGCTACGTGCAACGGCTTTGCAAGATTTGGAGAATACCTAGGGGTAGTTTCATGCTTTCATTAAAATTAAATGCATCTGTAAATTTCAAAGAGGAAGAAAATTCAACCCAGTGATTTTTTTTTGGTTGAAATACTATACGGCGGCGCTGTGGCCTGGGTTCAAGCCCTAGTCAAAGCAACATCGAAAAAAATTTAGAAAAAAGGTTTTTTCTCAACAGCGGTCGTCCCTCGGCAGGCAATGGCAAACCTCCGTGTGCATTTGTGCCATGAAAATAGCTTCTCATAAAAATACAATCGCCGCTCGGAGTCGGTTTAAAACTGTAGGTGCCTCCACTTTGTGTCACAACATCAAGGCGCACGCCACAAATCGGAGGAGAAGCTCGGCCACACACTAACATCTTTTAAGCTACAACTACTTATAAATTTATCTGCTTTATTTTTTTCTCGGCAGGCATTTGCCATCGCATTATATTGATAAATAATAAAATACAAACAGTGGCGAAGGCTTAAACATGGTGTAGACGCATTCGAGAAATCCTTTTATCACAGTGCAACAGTTTAATGACCAAGTAAAGAAAATATCAAAAGCAGAGCTTCAGCAGAGGAGCTAAAACTTCTTAAGCAATCCATTACAAAAAACGTAAGCGACAAGAACAACCGGCACAAAACACCTTCTTACATGCAGTTGCATTTATTCGAGGCATAATTAAGAGGTTTCAATGCTACGATTTGTTTGCCAAGCGGGGCAGCAACAACCACGGCAAAACCGCAGCAATGCCAAGCAACTCCGACTGTACGCGTATGCGCAACATGCCACATTTACCTCATAGTTGCCTTGCTACACCTTTTGGGTAATGAAAACAAACACTCATGATCAACGTTAATGCATTATCATTGACGTGAAATTAACACAGGCAGGAACATGGCAAACAAGTTGTTAACATTAATTTTCGGCCGCGCTGGCGCTCATGGCAATGCACCGCATAAGTCAACAAGAAAAAGTAACCCCATTATGCACTCGCAAGGCAATGGCAAGTTAATAACCAGCATCAACCATCTGCGTGTCAATGGCAGTGGCAGCAGTGTGCAAACCTCTACCACATAGTGTATGGTAGATCTACCACATATTTTTTTTTTATTTGGGTTTCTACCACATCTACCATACAAGGCTTAAAATCTTCACATTTTTGGGCAGAACATTTGCTTTCAATTTTCACGTAACTCTAAAATTTCAACTCAATTCTAATAAGAAAAGTAAAAATTAATCAATAAATTTTTAAAAAGGTGCATCATAAATTTGGCTTTAAATATATCTGTGTCTTAACTTTTTAATGTATCAAAAATCCGCATATTTATATTTGCTAAAGTATCATGCAGTGTAAGATAATTTGGTCAACCTTTTTCGCATGAATCAATTCGTAGGATTTATCTCAAACTAATGAAAATATTTTCTTCTTCATGATTGCATTCTCTAACTAGTAAACTAATGTTATACTTGTTTTTGCATAAATTGCGTTTAATCTGTACGGTCCACAAGCACTTATATTTCCCGATCTAATTTTTGAGTTGTGCCTCTTTTAACGACGGTGTGCGATATGCAGGGCCGTAGAAAATAAGCAAGAAAAATCCATTTTAAGAGCTTAGATAAGCACTAAAACATCGGTAAATATGCTTACAAATATGATCGCCAAACAACAAAAATTAAGTACAGTTTCATGTTTTGTTTTTTTATTCAGTTTATTGCATTGAAAAATTACAATGGACACACAAGTGTTGTTGATATTCTAAAATAGTTTAATTTTTGAAGTGAAACTTCTTTAGCGTCGGTTGGTTGGTTGGGAGTAAATTGGCAAATTCAACGGAAATTGCACACGGAAATGGTGCAACGGAAAATACAATGAGCACCGATAAAAGTCAAGATGAAGATAGGGGAAGGAAGATTAAAATAAAGGTAATTAAAAAGGAATCGTTATATAGAAAGACACAGAGACTCAATCGGGGAACTATTTTGGGATTTTAGAGATTTTCGGGATTCTCGGGACTTATCGATAAAATAATCGATATTTTTATCGGTTTTGTTATCGTTATTTTTATATATTTTGTTATCGATATTCTTATCGATTTGTTATCGATTTTGTAATCGATATTTATAACTATTTTGTTAGCGATATTTTTTATTGATTTCGTTATCGATATTTTTATCGATTTGGCTATCGATATTTATCGATTTCGTTTCCGATATTTTTACCGTTATTTTTTTATCGTTATTTAACGATTTTGTAATCGATATTAATCGATTTTGTTATGGATATTTTTATCGATACCAATATTATTATCGATTTTGCTATCGAATTTTTTATCGAATTTTTCATCGATTTTGTTATCGATATTTTATTGAATGTTACTATCGATTTTGTTATCGATAGAGCATAAAGATAAAAATGAAGACAAATGTAATTAGAACGAACAGGGGAGAGGTAGGGATCTAGATAGAAAAAAGACAAAAAATATAACCTTAATATAAAAATCATTTTATACATACATACATTTTGATCGATTTTGACTGTTTTTCTTTTGTTTATTTAATGTTTATTAATTTTTCATAAATAATAATAATAATGTACAAGTTTTAAGTTGCTAAAGAATCACGTTGATTTTTTCTTTATTTTTTTCTTGTAGACATTTGGTCAGGCGGTCGGTTGTCGAAAATGCTAAATTAAGTTCTGCTAAGAAGGCACATAATGCTTTTGCGACCGTGCGTGTTGCAATAGATCAGCTCTTCCTGATTTGGCTTTTAATATACAATTGCAAACATTGTAATAAGCCTTGTAACCTCAATTGGTTACACAACCAGCCTTTAAACGCGGGATCCTTAGTCCAAGAATAATAAAAATAAAAAAATGCGCGTTCGCTTGGTTTGCATAATATTTAATTCATATGTGAGACACCTGCTAAAAAAAAAGCTTGTAAATATTTATTAAGAAAATAATTCAATATCAGTTCTACTTACAAGATTTAGTAACAAATTTGCCGAAAGTGTAAGCGAAAGTACTTACTCTACAAGCAAATAGTACGCTATACATTGAATATATTGTGCATAGAGAAAAATTACTGGAAAGTTAAAAAACGTAATTTTTTACACAAAAAGTCCAAACGTCAACAGGATACAAAAAACGTCCAAATGACTTTAAAAACGTCAACCTGGCAACGCTGGTAGCAAGCAGCGAAATTATGTATCAAATCAAACAAAACAACTATCACAGGGTCGCATTTATCTTGCTATGCTATTTCTGCAAAATATATACATGGGTTCCTACGTTGCATATTTTGCAGCGATAGGAAATGTCCCATGTGTTTTGTTGTTGTGTGTTTGCAATTTATGCAATCCATGCAATCCGTGCTAAGTGGAATGGCTTTGCAAGATTTGGAGAATACACTTACTGATTCATGTATTTGTTTTACTGTTGCGTGTAAGTGTTAGAGTTAGAGTTACAAGAAGCAAAATTGAAATCGAGTTGACGATATCGCACAAACGATCAAAAAATTTTTGGTTTAAATGAAGCAAGAAAATCTCAACACGATATCGTCCAGACGATTGTCGTCATACGTGATTCATGCCCAGGACTATCTGGACTAGCCTAAAGGGATTTGCGGCAAGACTCGGGCAAAACTGAACTGAACAGCATACTGAACTCCGACTACGCCATCTACAGTGGTTTTGCGCAGAACCAACATCAAAATTTACAAAAAACTGGATAATTTATTAATGTGCTCACAAATTTGAAATCTTTATTTTAAATTAAAGTTTAATCCTTTCAATACATGTGCATGTTAAAGTTTTTTGAATCGGGTCACGCGTTTCGACACAACAACCCAAAATCATTGTATAAATAACTAAACCCTACCGAATTTCTTAAACTAGTTGCGTTCCAGATGCTTAACGATTTGCAGGTTTTTACAGGAAGCTGTTCCAGGTGGCCTCCTTCCATAAGGTTTATTAATGGCGAAAACAGCTTTTCCTGCAAATCCTGTAAAACCTGCAAATCGTGAAGCATCTGAAACGCAACTACTATTCATGAAATTCACATATGTGTGTACTAGGGAAGTTTCGATTGTCATATTTTTCACATTCGAATTTTCGGAATGCGAATGTTAGGAATAACATTAAACTTAAATCATCGTTTTTATTACGGCTGGTATTATCACTTGCGAAGCGAAAGAAAATATCGGCGAACTTCCCATTCTCGAAATATGAGATGCGAATAACCGGCGAATTCGCCGCAAAATTGCGAACGAGTGGCGAAAATGAATTTCGTGTATTACCACTAGCGAAAAAGCGACATTTGCTTCGCCATAGCTGTCAAAATTTGGCGACTGTTTTCTCGATTCGCACTTCAAAATGGAAAAGACGTTCGTAATTGGTTTTATATGTACATAATTTCATTAAATACAATACATTTTTCAGAATAAAACGAACAACAACGCAACAGTTTGAAAAGCTAGTAGAACTCATGCACAATAATCAAGACGTTGCCAAGGGGATGGGAAATTTCGGCTCCTCGAAGAAGATTTGGGCAGAATTGTGGGAAAAGTTCGGACCTCCAATGCGGAATGGGCGGGAGTGGAATAAGGTAAGAATTGGGTTGATTTTTTCCTAAGACAACTTAATAAATCCAGTTTCTTTTGTGTACTATTTAGGTTTGGCTAGACTACAAACAAAAGTTGAAGAAAAAAATTTCAACGAACCGACGGGAAACTGTGGCCACAGGAGGAGGTCCGTACTATGCCTTCTTCCTAAGAAGAAGAATGAATGACAGTGGAGGACCGCGAAAACATTCTTTTAAGTGCGTCGAAGAGGCAGTCCGAGGTGCAAGAAGTTCTTTGCCAAAAGTATCAGGCATAGAAAAGAGATTAGAATAAATTTCGCGATATGCTAGGAAAACATACGAAATAAAAAACGAAAAACTAAACTTATTGAAGATGGAGGAACAGAGAAAGAAAGAAGAAAATTTAGAAAAGAAGAGACAACATAAAGAAAAGATGGAAATGAAGTTAAGGGAGTTAGAACTAAAATCCTTAAATACAGTAAGTAAATTTAACAAAGTTTAATAAAAAAATGCAAACTATTTAATAAGAATTCCCAGAAAAAGTTTAGTGTGCCGATTTATAGCCTATTAAATTTTAGTGCAACAAAGTGCAAGTTAAAAGTTCCTCAAAAATCTCGTCGATTTTTTATAATTTTTTTTGCAACTTCAAAGTACTACTTTATTGTACTAAAATTGAGAAGGCTATGAAACTGGACACCAAAATTCTTTATAGTAACAATTGAAAAGCTTGCCATTTTTATGAAACTTTGTTGAACTTTTATAATTTTCAGAAAGTTTGAATTTTGAATTTAAATTGTTTTGCTATACTTAACAGCAAAAGTCTGCGTACACCATTTCTTTTTTAAATATTCACAATATTTTGCAAGTTAAAATTTATTTGTTATTTTTTATAAAATTGTGGATCATGCTTAAAACACAATCATATAAACCAAGGTTTCAAGCTTTATACAAAATTAAGGAAAATTCCACGAATTTGCATCTAAATTTTCAACTTTTTAATCAGATTGTATATAGCCCATTAAATTTTAGTATATTAATGTGCAAAAAATAAGTGGCTAAAAAGACGCGTTGATTTTTAATAATTTTTTATGACGGTTCTGCGCATTTTCCTCCATACAAAGGAGTGAAACTTTTTTATATTAAGGAAAATGCGTAGAACCATCAGATAAAAAATGAATAAAAATCAACGCGATCATTTAGCCACTTAATTTTTACACATTATTATAGTAAAATTGAATGCGCTATAGCCTGATTAAAAAGTTGAAAATTTGATGAAAATTCGTGAAATTTTCCTTAGTTTTGTATAAAGCTTGATACCTTGGTTTATATGATTTTGTTTTAAGCATGATTCACAATCTTATAAAAAAATAACCAACAAATTTTAACTAGCAAAATTTTGTGAATATTTAAAAAAGAAATGGTGTACGCAGACTTTTGCTGTTAAGTACACATATTCTTTTGCCAAAAAATTAATAATAAAAAATATCTCTGTATCACTGTGAATTTCTTTAGTTTCTAAGTAAATAATGAATTCATTTTTATTTAAATGTATACTAATTTAAAAACATTTTTTAAAATAAAGTAGTTACTAATTTTATAATAATGCAGCAGCTATCTATCTTCTGCGACGTTCTCCGGGTGTACCACCGGAATTTTTACTAACTGGTTCCGATGGTACAACGGCGTCAATGAAAATCTCAGATTAGTCTGGATCACACATTTTAAATTTTTTACAGATATTGTGCAAAGCACAGCACATGTTTATAATCGTGGTCACTTTCGTAGGTGTGTAGCGCAATTTGCGCTCACTGAGGAGACAGCGTCCGTTCAACAACGTTTCTTGCCTTCGCATGTTTCTTATTATACATATAATGACTGTCTACTTCCTGATTCCGCGTTTCGAAAAGGTGTTAACAGGTAGGGAAGTAGTGGGTATCCGAAATCACCTAAACGAAATTACAAATGCAAATACTTGCACAATGTACATGTATGTATAATTACAGTATACAAAGGAAGATTTGAACGCACCTAAATAAATAGAGTTTTGATCTCCCTTTTCGTACTGACTTTGTAAAAATGCATTTAATGAACTGTTGTTTCACACAAAAGAATCGTGGGTAGCACGTACATAACCGCCGCTTTGCTCGGCCGAAAGTTAGATATAAATCTGATTTAAAATTTGGTTAACACATAGATGTTTCATTTATTCATATTGAGCAATTGTTAAGTTTTATTGCAAACTGGTGGTTTATAGACTTGCATTCTTACAATAACAAAAAATATTTCGCTAAATACTTACAATGACGACGGCATATCTGTAGGATTAGAGTTATCTTTAATAACCCGACGTTGTCGTAGTAAATTAACCGTGGTCTGCTCCCTGTAATCATCCTCGAAATACAAATCCACGGAATTAAGCATTTAAAAATTTTGAATTTATTTGGTTTTCTTTAGTACCGATATTTCTTGTTTACAAAAACTTTGCTTTGAAAAGTCAAAGTTGTCAAATTTGGATGAACCCATTTGTCAAATACACTTTTTTTGGTATGGCAACAGCGAATACAAGCGAATGTGTTCATTCGCCACTCATAATACCAATGCCCACAATTTTCGCCTGAGCATTCGCTTCGCCAAACACATTCGCTTCGCAACTCATAATACCACTCTACATACAAATTTATTAAATTATTAGAACATTGAACGAGTGCTTAATCTAAACAGTGTTAATCTAGGGCCATATTACATTAAACATTATTGGAGCGCTAAAATATTTGCGGGCCAGATCTGTCAATTAGTCGTATTTTAGTTTAGTTTTCCCCCAATCGAGAGGATTTTCACTGAGATAATCTTGTTTTTCTTTAAGACAGGGGGCTTGTTCGAGTTGCAATCACAACCGCAGTGTTGCGCGAATTATTAAAGTATAGCGTTCTGTGTTACTTTCTAGCAATGTATTATCAGTTGAGTAGTTGCAACAATGGTGCCATTTTTCATCAGTACGGCAGTAATGCCGCTTTTATTACGTGCCTCGAATAGGCCCAGGCCTTCAAATGAGCTTTAATTTCACATTTTTTAATGTCTCCAGACTCTACATCCGAGCCTCCGCATTCGCTGGAGGAATCTAAAATTATTTATAGGTTGCTTATAAGACTTTTAGCAGTACTTATTGAAGGCCCATCAATTTGCTTGATATGCTACTTAACCGCTTAGCGCCTGAAGCTAAAAGCCGGTTATTGTCCGCACCCTGGTTAGACAGACTTACGAGCTATTTCAAAAATATTAGAGTGGACTCTACCAATGTACACATTCGCATTCGCAAAACATCAGTTGATGCGGATGCCAATGTGTAAAATTAATGCAAATATTCGCAAAATCCTTGGTTTGTNCCCAATCGAGAGGATTTTCACTGAGATAATCTTGTTTTTCTTTAAGACAGGGGGCTTGTTCGAGTTGCAATCACAACCGCAGTGTTGCGCGAATTATTAAAGTATAGCGTTCTGTGTTACTTTCTAGCAATGTATTATCAGTTGAGTAGTTGCAACAATGGTGCCATTTTTCATCAGTACGGCAGTAATGCCGCTTTTATTACGTGCCTCGAATAGGCCCAGGCCTTCAAATGAGCTTTAATTTCACATTTTTTAATGTCTCCAGACTCTACATCCGAGCCTCCGCATTCGCTGGAGGAATCTAAAATTATTTATAGGTTGCTTATAAGACTTTTAGCAGTACTTATTGAAGGCCCATCAATTTGCTTGATATGCTACTTAACCGCTTAGCGCCTGAAGCTAAAAGCCGGTTATTGTCCGCACCCTGGTTAGACAGACTTACGAGCTATTTCAAAAATATTAGAGTGGACTCTACCAATGTACACATTCGCATTCGCAAAACATCAGTTGATGCGGATGCCAATGTGTAAAATTAATGCAAATATTCGCAAAATCCTTGGTTTGTAAATACACTTCACCTTCCAACTCCAAGGGACAAATCTCGCAAGCTTAAGCTAACTCTACTAATCTAATATCTTCAACATCATCTTCCCCATCCATGATACATATCTCAACAGTATAAATTTTTTAAATTTTATAATAAAAGCAATTAATTCAAAAATGATGTAAATAGAACAACAAAGAAGAAGAAGAGAGACTCTGTCAAACGCCTTAGCAAAATCTTTCCAGATATTCTTCCGTTAAAATCGCTAGATAAGAGCGGTGTATCTCCCTTTAATGAAACCAAGCTGATTCGGAAATATGAAATTTCGAACTTGAAAGGCCATTTTGTCCTTTATAATGGCTTCAAATGGTTCAACAAGCGTTGACAATTTGGCAATAGGTCTATAACTCTTGACGTCATTTTTATTTCCACTTTAGAAAATTGAAGTAATATTTGTCTTCTCTCAATCGCCATATATGTTCCCTAAGAAAGCAGTAAATGGAAAATTAGAATTAAGGTCTTAACAAGAGCTTGGTAATACTAAAAACGGCAGATAAACCATCGATGTCTGTTTGGTTAGATGGTTTCAGTGTCCTACGGATGCTTCTATTTTCGCTTAGGAAATATTGGAATATGTTCTCAACACAAGCTATGCACCGTAGACCTAAACAATTCATAGCTGCGGTTAACAATAACGTTAGTAAAAAGGCTATTTCTCTCACGCTCTAGTAGTAGATTATTAAAGTACTAAAAGAGTATGATGAATGCCAGCCGGCTAGATTGGCGCTTACACATATGTTAGTGTTTGTCCGAGCTTCTCCTCTTTAAGTTCAAACTACTATATATAAAAATTAGATCAAGAATTCTACTATGCTTGTAGCGATAACTATATAAATACTCGACAGAGATCAATATTTAAGTAGTTGTCAACTAAATAAACTTCAAAAGAGATTGTGACATTAAAAGGCGTTAGAAAATAGGAGGTGTCCAAATATGACCAGCTAATATTACTTAAATTAAAATCAGCAAGTACATACAGCTGATGATCTAAAATCCTTGAGTGCACGAAGAGGATGTTGTCGACATGTACCCTATGCAACGAGTCATGTCTGATTGAAGGAATGTAGGAAGCGCAAATGAATACCTTCCCTGAGGAGCCTGATAAGCGGACACAAACTTGATCTAGAAGCGTGTCATTGTTGTCCAGAAGGACCTAGGTAGCATGCAGCATTCGCCTTGCATCAATCAAAACACCACCTCCTCTGTTACAACAGGTTTAAACAGGATCTCTGTCCTTCCCAAAAACGTTATACAAATCAGGGTCAAAGAATTCAGAGTCGAAGAAATTTGCACTAAGCCAGGTTTCTATCAGCGTGAATACATCATAAAACCCCTGCGAACTCAATTCGCTTACAATATTTGATTTGGTCCTCATACCAGCAATGTTTTGAAAATATATGCTGATATGCTTTTCGATCCCATTTTTAGATGTAGAAGCTCCTACGATTTCGCTGTTTGACTTTCTTTCCGTTGAAAAAAAAACCGAACGCACTGTAAGATAGTCCGCCCAAATTTCCGGTTTGAGCAGTATCTTCAGTAAATTTTCCGAAACACCCAGCTTAAAGTTAACGCCCCTTAATGTGTGCTCCGGTGTATCCTTCGTTACAAGCCTATGACATGACAAAAGTTGCTTTTCAATCTTGGTTTGCTTCACTACATAGGCTATTAATTCTACGGATGTAACACTAGTCATAAAGGAGGCTAAATGCGTTCATACATAGAGTTCCGCATTCTCATTAGAGCCAACAACACGTAAACCATTCTTGTTTTTGTAGTTTCTGTTCGATACAGTGATTCAATCGGATTCTTTAGCATTTGGCTGTGGGGATGCTGTAGTAATTTTCCTTTCAGCACACGACATTAAACCTTGGTGCGAGTTGGTAACCTTTTTGCTCTTAACGTACCCTGCAAAAATCGTTGGACCATGTAGTCAATTTGTGGTAAATTGGAGTACTTACAAAAGTGTTCCTCTGTCATGCTGTAGCGGACCAACTAGTGTCTCTGCGCCAGCTTATTGTTTGTTACCCGATAACTGCTCGTGTTTTTACGAAATGTGATTGAAGTTGAGCATTTGAAAGCACATTTGCATGTCTGGCTGTAGCTGAACGTGTAGAGATGCTAGCTGTTAGTTGTGAGCTCCCAGAATGTTCGCGTTCGAATGCCGTCAGAGGCAACATGTAATTTTTAATTTTTGTCTTGGTTTTTATTAATTTCGAAAAAGCATCTGAGAAGTGAAGAACAAAAGCGTGTACAAACGAAAAAATATAACAACAATGCCATTCTAAATATGTTGGAGTAGTTTTGTGCTACTCTGATGTATTGCAGGGATGGAGTATATGGTCCTGCCCTAGGACATCGCAATGTTAATTTGACCATATTTTTTATATGAATTGTGGTTACTTTGGAGTATTCCTTGGTCCTTAGAGAGTACTCTTTACACGCATGCATGGAGTAGTCGCGATTTTTGCAGGGTATGATACAGTACCAGCACTAATACACATACCTGGTAAAGCAGGGAAGTTAACAGAAGAGAGCGCATCATTATCGACAGTAGGTGATTCCATGTTCGACAGTAGAGCATCAACAGAAGTAGATGCTTTAGCAGCAGATGACAACGCATTGGCAGAGAGCAAGCAGAAGACAGCGCATCATTGCCGACAGCAGGTGACTGCATGTTGATCGTTTGATCAACAGGCATAGATGAGTAGCAGGTATCGGGAGAAATTTTTCAGTGTGGGTAGACAAGCATAGAGGTACTAGCATCAGTATTAGGCTTGTTAAAATCACCCAACTTCTCAACAGCAGCACTAAGACACGAACGGAGCTCGTTAAACTCAGTCTTGAGTAAAGCACTCGCATCTTCTTTTTCTTGCAAAGTAAGCTGCATTGAAAGCAGATCAGAATGCATGCTATCAGTTTTACTCGCTAAATTCTTGATATCTTCACGCAGGGCAGTAATGATATTGAGCATATGAGCATTCGCCGCTCGTAGAGACACGATCACATTGTATACAGAATCTTTTTTTTGCGAGCTTTAAGATTTTTACGACGGTTCTGTTGTTTGGCAGGGATTAATGACCTTACGAATCCAGGTTAATCAAACGTAGTACCATGTAGCTAAAGTTTTCCTTTTGTATGTTCAACTTTTGAACTTCAAAGGATATCGTTATGGTCTTCAGTAATCGATCGTTTGGTTATACGTTGAAGCCGTCCAAACTGCTGCTAACTCATGTATATGTGTATCAACGTGGTTTATTTTACTCAACGTTTGAGAATAATGTTTAAATGTTGACAGAGTATTAGCTTTCTTCTTGGTGGAGGCTGACTTGATCGATGCTTTCGTTTTTCCTCTTTGTGTGGGCCAAACACAGACAAAAACAAATACGACACAAGACAACACTAGGCTGAAACACAAACATTAGTGACAATTAGAAAACGAGATTTTTATAATTAGACATGTGATTTATACTAAAAAGATTGTTCCTTTATTCCTGCTGTTTTGCTAAAATTTTATTTTTTTTGTTTTGTATTTTCTTTTTTATTATTTTTTCTAAGCGAGATTTTTTTCCACATCTTTTTATGTTTATTTCTTTTGTGTCTATATCATGATACAAATATTTTAAGGTAAAACCGCTCGCTCAATTCGTCCGCCATTGGGTTTTTTTTTTGACGTTTGCTAGCATTTTGAATTTACTCTCTCGAAATAATTCAAATGTCAAATAAATTCAAAATAAAAGAAAATTTATAATTTGAAAATTTATTTATTCAAATGTGGGAAGAACTTTTATAGAAGGAAAATGAGATGCTGCTTTAGCGGCTGCGCTAATACCGTTTTTACCTGCAAGCAAAGCAGTATAAAGTTCTTTCAAGTTCCCGCAATTACCGTGTGTACGCAAAACTTGATCGAGGTTGGTGGTGTTAGGGCAGCGGATTTTCCCAAGTGCCTATGTGCGCTAGGCTCATTTTTTGCCACACCACTTGACCCAAGATAGTTCTTAGCAAAAGTGCAGTGACTTCAAGTTTAAATTTGTAACATTGGTAACATTTATTTATTTACATATGTACATACATACATACATATGTACATATCTATGAATGTATATTCAAATTTTAATGTTTCGACAGAAATATATTTCTTTGGTTTGAGTGAAAATAAAAACAAACAAATGAAATGACGTCGAGAGAAATTTTCAAAAATGCTAGTAAACGTCAAAATTCCCAAAGCTGGCTCTCAGCGATTGTACCTTATAAATATTTTTATCATGGTCTATATAAGTACACATTTTTTTTTATTCTCTTTTTTTCAAATTGCGTTATCCAGCTCACTACTGTGCAGGAAGTCTACCAGCTGTCTATACACCTTGAGGTTTTTTGAAAAAAAAATTTTATTGCAATTATGGTAAGTTTGGAATAGTGGATTTTCGTTTCTCGGGTCTCTTTATTTAGTGCAGTCAAAAATGAGGTGTTCAGGCGTTTCTTTGCTATTGCATGTGTGGCAAGTGTCTGATCTGTAATTTTGAGATTTGTTTAAGTCATATATGTAATACGTGTGTAAGCATTCCGAAATCAAAGCGAGACAGTCTAGTACCGTTTTTGTCAATGTATTCAGCCTTATCATGAGTTTCATTTTCCCCGAACCGGTTCACTTTTCACTCTCGGTTTCCACGGTTTTACTATGAGCGGATGACAAATTTGACATGATTGTGTAACTAAGTGCCGTTTTTGTATATGCGTTGTGTACATGTTTATTTATAAACGTATGTGTTCCCCTTCTTTCGTACGTGTTTATTAGGGTGGCCCTTAGCTATAGGGACGATTTCAAAAGTCAGAAATCTTCTGCTCCCAACCCCTAATTTGATTTGAGTATCTAAGAAACTGATCTGTAAAAAATTTTGGATTGATCGGACAAGTTTTAGGCGACCCTCATCGATCTTGAAGCTTTTACATGCATTTTGTAGGTGCGTATGAATAACATTTAATTCAGTATAACACAAAAAACTATTTATTTCTTTCATTATAATAATAATAATTCTTAAGTACATTAAATTAGATTTAGTTGCAGTTGGATATTTCTTACGATGTTCGGCAACAATCTGCAAAATGAATGGTATATCGCTTTCATTTTTTGTTAAAATATTGGCGTATTCCTGTATGAGTTTGACACCTCTTGTTATGGGTTACTGGGCGCCGCACAAAATATAAAAACTTACAATAATGACCTTCAAATTTCACGATTTTTGACTAGCAATGTGTGTGAGAATATGAAAGGCAAGGTTGATCGTGTGTCGTTAGCGTAAAAGCAAAAGTCGAGCTGTTTCCTATTAAGTTGGTTGTTAGTATGTACTTGGATGTAAAATAGCCTATTTTCAAAGTCGGTTAAGTCCGGCAAAAATACGTTTTAAAAAACCATCTTACAAATGGTGATATCAAGATATAAAAAGCCTACATAAATATTGCCTCTGATAGAACGTATGTAATACATATTATCCTGTGAAGACGGCCAGTGATGAAACAGAGCTGATGAATGGCTGCTCTCCAACCGGTTCGGGGTTATATAAATGGGTGATGGCAACGCCGGACAGCCTCGAACATTCGATTTTGATAATCTCCTTTGCACTGGGAAATTCCCATTGGAAAAATAACGGAACTGCTCCAATTGCCGCAGAGTCCGTTATTTTTCCATAATTTCCCGCAGTGCAAGGGTATAAAACCTGCTGACAACGCGACAGTCGGCCATTTGTATACCAGATTAAACGAGTGGAGTTCACGAAAAGAAAAAGGTGAAAAATTTCATACGCGCGTCTTTCGGCTTAGAATTGATTTTGAAACGGATTTAGTGTAGCCATAAATTAAATTTTACTTTAAAACATGTGCTAAACGAATTATCTGAGTACAAGTGATTAAAATAAAGCGCCAAATGTGCGGGATCTAAGGAAAAGGTGCTGTGCGTTTTTGCGAAGTAGTAAGTGGAAAAATTTTGGAGAATCACCCAAAAAAATTTGCTATACAGCAAATGTCTATAAAAGTGTGAAAAGTAGAGATGTGCGATTGATCGGTTAATCAGTTTTTTTAATTTATCAAAATCCTGATTGATCGCCTAATTTGAGTGATCGGACTCGGATTAATTGGTTCCTGAGTAATTACTAGTTACTCATACAAAAAGGGAATTGATCGAAATCTGAATAACTTTGTTCATTTCTTTCCGGTTTGCTTTCAAACCAAATGCAATTTTTATGGATATGTTTGTATGTGCAAACATGTATATTTGTATGTGGAAATATGTATGTTTGTATGTGCAAATATGTATGTTCGTATGTGCAAATATGTATGTTCGTATGCACATTCCATATTTTTCTTATTAATAAAAATAAAATGCCAACCAATTGCGTACTATGTAGTAAATGCTACGTAAATATGTGCATATGTATGTAGCCCCTGAAAAAGACAAATACGTATACATATGTACGTACATATGAACATGTGTATAACTACTTTTCTATTTTTTTTTTGTATACATTTTTTTGTATGGAAAGCAAAATATAACAGCAATGGTTGGGGTTTCCGATCAAATTGATTGGATTCTGATTGATCAATATGTGATTCTTTGATTGAGCAATTAGCCAGCATACTGGTATCGTACATGGGCCCTTTTAGTCTGCTTGTTCGATCAAATGATTAGTCACACATCCCTAGCGAAAAGTAAAAACCATAGGAGCGTTCCTTATCTCCCAGAAATAGTCAGAAAAAGTCCGAAGTAGTCAGATTTAGTCCAAAAAGCGTTCCTTAACTCGGAAATGACAGCAAAAATGAGAGAGCAACAGTCAGTGAGAGTGACTCTCATCAGTCCGAAGTAGTCAGATTTAGTAGCTGAAATACAATGCCGGCGAACGGCGAACTCACCACTGCGAAATTCGCGCTGTCAAAATTAGAACACCCGCAAGCATATGAAATTGAACACAGCCAAAGCGAAATGCGAAGTTCGCTTGGCGGCGTTTCATGACGATAGATTTATTTCTATCGCCCTGCTGGGCGATGACAGCTGTGCGTGCCAAAGGTGGCCGTATTTCTTTTTTGCTTTCAAAGTTAAAAGAAAACAACCTAAACACGATTTTTTTTTGTTGTTTGAAAAATATAGTTGTGGATTCGTTAAATCTGGCTTGAAACAAATTATTTATAATAATCTTTCTTTGTTTTATATTTATATTTGTTATCATTTCCTCATTTCTAAATATGGTTTAGTTTTTTCTAAATATGGTCACCCAAATTATAAAGGCGACTAAATGGGATCAGCTGTTTTCGCTACCGCTCTAATTCTGTTTAAGTAGGCGAAATAGCTGGGCGAACGACAGCATCGGCGAAGTTTGCCGTTCGCCGGTATTGTATTTCAAGCATTAGTCAGAAGAATTTTTTCTGGCAAAATCCTGAAAAGTGTCAAACTCAACTGAATTTAAATTAACGGAAAATAAAGAATACGCTAAAAGTGAGAATAATCTAAAAAGTAAAAGAAATGAATTGAAATTGGAAGGAGGCAAAAAATAATTGATATAGCAAGTGTTTATTGTGCTTGTGCTTGTGTGAATGTGTTTTGTACATACATTTCTTTTCTTATTTGACGTTAGTTTTGTTGGTGCCATTCTTTGGACTAAAAATTTGTTTTTTTGCGTTCCTTTACTTTTCCTGTTATTCTCTTTTATTGAGCGCATTTTGCTTACGCTCTTGCATTTTGACACTTTTCAGATTTTAGTCCAAAAAGATAAGGCATGAACCTCATGATGGAAGCATTTGAAGGTGGAACCGCTCGCTCAATTCGTCCGCCATTACTTTGGAATCTAGTGAAAAAATCAGTTACTGTTTTAGCGGCTGCGCAAATACCGTTTTCCTCTGCAAGCAAACCAATATGAAATTCTCTAAGTTCCCGCAATTACCGTATATACGGCAAAATTTGATCGAGGTTTGTGGTGTTACGGAAGCGGAGTTTCCAAAGTGCCCCTATATGTGCCAGACTCATTTTTGTCATACCACTTAACCCAAGATAGTGCGGTGCAAAAGTGCAGTGTGTTGAATAATGCAAACACTGCTTAAGGTTAAATCGGGTTTAAATATATGCCAAAATCTTCGCCTTAACATGCGGGCAGAAGCTCATTACACACAATTGTATATATTTATGTATGTATGTATATTCAAATTTTGTTGTTTCGACTAAAATATGTATATTTCTTTAGTCCGAGTGAAAATATAACAAACAAATTAAATGACGGCGAGAGAAATTTTGGGAAATGTTTAGTTATTGGCCCATCGTTTTTGGGTTGGGGGGCGGAGGGGGAGGGGGCGTGGCCCCCAAACCCCCCTCATTCGAAAGGGGCCAGTCGCCACTTTACGAAAAGCCCCACCCTCCCTTTGGGGATCTCCCACAGACCCCTAGGGAACCGTTTGAAAATGGGGTAAAAACGGCATTTTCCGAGGCAAACTGAGCAGTTTGAAGTGGAATATAACCCAACTAACAGAATCTGTGGGGTTTTTAAATAAAAGAAGTTATCCCAAGGTGATTATCAGGCGAAAAAAGGAGGGCTAAACACCTGTCGCAGAGAACACCTTTGTGCGTAGGCGGCCTTCGGCCGCACTTAGGGATTATAACCCTCAGGCAGTAGAATTCTCCTTTCTGTGTAGCCAAAGAAGGGGGGCTGAACACCTTTTGCAGAGAACACCTTTCTGCGTAGGCGGCCTTCGGCCGCACTTAGGGATTATAACCCTCAGGCAGTAGAATTCTCCTTTCTGTGTTGCCAAAGAAGGGGGGTTGAACACCTTTTGCAGAGAACACCTTTGTATATTTTTAATGCTTACAGGGTTATATCCTATTTTCTTTTGTCTCTCATTCTTTTGCATATTTTGGAGTTTGACAGCTAAGCTACGCCATTTAATTTGCATATGCAACAAAAGTCAGACGCATGATTTAGAAGGTGTTTTTATTTAATAAATTGTGATTAATTGGTTAATATTAAAGTTATAAAGAAAGTTATAGCTCATCGAGTAAAGTGCAAAGTGAAGGAGAATATAAAAATATATTGCTGATGTAGCTGCTTTAAGGAGAATAGGAGTGATAAATTTACGCTAATTTCCGAATTTTACAAAAAAGGGCATATTACAAAATTACAATAGTGGATGTTAAAATAATGGGTAGACCCTTGGCTACAAGTGTGTGCAATTTTTTTTTGGATCGGGTCACCCCTTTGGACGCAATACCCCGAAATAGGTGGGCCACTTACTAAACAGTACCCGAAATTTTCAAAAATGCAGCGATTGTAACTTATGAGTGCTTTTATCATGGTAACAAAAAAAAACAAAAAAAAAAGGCAACAGGATTTATAAGTAAAGGTGGAATTCTATATATAACAGAATATCCTTCTAAACACTCGGATTGCGTATTGGCGAGATGAAAACTTGCGAACGAGAAAACTTGAGGTGAGGAAAGGCGAATTCAGGAGCACCCTCCAAAAGCCGCTGAACAGGCGAGTTGAGGCGCCACTAACTACTACCCCAGATTGGCAGTAAGGTAAGTTTTTTTGGATAATCATGGGAAGCCCATAAGTAATGGGATTCTAGCTCAGGCCATCTCGCACATTGTGTTCCATGAGGATTTTTCCTCTGCTAACCTGTTGTTTTTGTTTTATTTACAGCTGCGCTAGTCCGCTCTAAGCGAGTCTGCTCTGCAACGGCTGCAACGAGGCAGCGACATCGCAACCCCGCAACCGCCAGAGCCAAGGCGGCAACCAAAGCAACGGCTGCCCCAGCCGCAGCCACACAGGCAGCTGCTCTAACGACTGCATCACAGCAGCGCTCACAGCTTAACCGCCACAGAAAGGCAACAACCACAACGGCTACAACACCGCAGCCACATGGGCAACAACCGGGTACAACTCCAACCACCAGCTACAACAACACCAACTAGCAACGACGACAACAACCGGCTACAACTCCAACCACCAGCTACAACAATACCAACTAGCAACGACGACAACAACCGGCTACAACTCCAACCACCCGCTACAACAACACCAACTAGCAACGACGACAACAACCAGCTACAACAACAA
>NW_016158696.1:105701-106948 GCF_001687245.7 Rhagoletis zephyria
ATAATAATAATAATTCTTAAGTACATTAAATTAGATTTAGTTGCAGTTGGATATTTCTTACGATGTTCGGCAACAATCTGCAAAATGAATGGTATATCGCTTTCATTTTTTGTTAAAATATTGGCGTATTCCTGTATGAGTTTGACACCTCTTGTTATGGGTTACTGGGCGCCGCACAAAATATAAAAACTTACAATAATGACCTTCAAATTTCACGATTTTTGACTAGCAATGTGTGTGAGAATATGAAAGGCAAGGTTGATCGTGTGTCGTTAGCGTAAAAGCAAAAGTCGAGCTGTTTCCTATTAAGTTGGTTGTTAGTATGTACTTGGATGTAAAATAGCCTATTTTCAAAGTCGGTTAAGTCCGGCAAAAATACGTTTTAAAAAACCATCTTACAAATGGTGATATCAAGATATAAAAAGCCTACATAAATATTGCCTCTGATAGAACGTATGTAATACATATTATCCTGTGAAGACGGCCAGTGATGAAACAGAGCTGATGAATGGCTGCTCTCCAACCGGTTCGGGGTTATATAAATGGGTGATGGCAACGCCGGACAGCCTCGAACATTCGATTTTGATAATCTCCTTTGCACTGGGAAATTCCCATTGGAAAAATAACGGAACTGCTCCAATTGCCGCAGAGTCCGTTATTTTTCCATAATTTCCCGCAGTGCAAGGGTATAAAACCTGCTGACAACGCGACAGTCGGCCATTTGTATACCAGATTAAACGAGTGGAGTTCACGAAAAGAAAAAGGTGAAAAATTTCATACGCGCGTCTTTCGGCTTAGAATTGATTTTGAAACGGATTTAGTGTAGCCATAAATTAAATTTTACTTTAAAACATGTGCTAAACGAATTATCTGAGTACAAGTGATTAAAATAAAGCGCCAAATGTGCGGGATCTAAGGAAAAGGTGCTGTGCGTTTTTGCGAAGTAGTAAGTGGAAAAATTTTGGAGAATCACCCAAAAAAATTTGCTATACAGCAAATGTCTATAAAAGTGTGAAAAGTAGAGATGTGCGATTGATCGGTTAATCAGTTTTTTTAATTTATCAAAATCCTGATTGATCGCCTAATTTGAGTGATCGGACTCGGATTAATTGGTTCCTGAGTAATTACTAGTTACTCATACAAAAAGGGAATTGATCGAAATCTGAATAACTTTGTTCATTTCTTTCCGGTTTGCTTTCAAACCAAATGCAATTTTTATGGATATGTTTGTATGTGCAAACATGTAT
>NW_016158696.1:112259-116090 GCF_001687245.7 Rhagoletis zephyria
TTTTTTTACTGTGCTTTTTTTTGAATTTTCTTTATGTGTCCGTCCGATACTTCCGGCCACGCCGGAAGCTGAAGATGTTTGACAGGCATGACTTTTCTCTGCTATGACGCAGGGAACAGTGGTGAATGCAAGAACCCAGCCCAGCCGACATGAATAGCCACAGAGCACCCCTTTGTGTCATGCCGCCTGCATTCACTGCTGCTCCCATCGTATGCTTACCATAGCAGATGGCGCCCAACGGGGTAGCCTGAAGCCTGGCCAGGTTGACTGGACCTGACTGGCACATGAGGCTTCACCATCCCGTCCCAGGGGGGCATGTGTTTGGTGTCCCTTGCTGCGTTGCGGCGGGATGGGTGGAGTTGAGTGTGCTGATGCTGATCGGTCTTCTTAGTCAGCAACTGAAGGCTTCTCCGAGACTTCACGTCACGTCCTCCGGAGTTTTGAATTCACCCGATGAGGCAGTACTAAACGCACTTAGTTTTTTGTAGTTTGACTTTTTTTTCTCCGCTTTTGTCAGTGGTCCGATATGTCGGCATGGGAATTTGGGGAAAAATAGTCCGCTAAGTGGGGTTTAGGTTAAATAGTAGCCAGTACACCCTTCAAGTCTGGAGGGGCATTCCACTATGCCGGCTTGCATTGCGGTTGGGTGTACTGGACCAAACAGCGATTTTTTTTTGTTGTCTTGTACCATATACTTTTTCGTAGTCTACATAGTGCCTTCCTAATGTTAGGGGGGTCAGCATTCCCATTTAACATTGACTGATAAATATATTATTTTAATAATCAACCATACCCAACTGAATTTATAAATACACGTATATTTTCCACGTATATTTAACTAACAAAATTTACGTGCCTATTTACTGACGCTTATATTTCATTGTTTTTTTTCCTCCGGCGCGTATATTCGTATTCAGTACGTAGTGAATAATTAATTTTGCAAATTTTTCGATTTGTGTTTTTTTTTTGTCGCGATCAGGCACGGCAGTATCGTGCCACTCGGCTAAGTTTCGTGATTTTTTTTTTGAATTTTTTTCGGCTTAAGCTAACAAAGCAAGCCTTACTTAGAAACTTTTTCGGATTTTCCATTTTGGTTTGAGCTCTGGGGAGCCAAGCCTTCAGCATCTATTGTAAATTTTTAATTTGGACTTGCCTTGACCTCAAGCGTCACATTTCTTGATTTCCCAATTACAGCTGATTCGCGTATGGAACGCAGGAAAGCTCACGCGTAGTGCTTCAGTTAGCGGTAGCGGCGTTAAGTCGAGAGGGTCCGGGAGGGATAACACTCCCGCTATGCCAGCGACTAATCCTCTGGTGATGCATTCACCTATTGCTGACCATACTGGAGCGGTTCCGCCTCCAATTCCGATGGGCAATCCCCCTCCGGGACTTAAAGTTGATACCCGTCAAAGTTCAAATTTACTTGACACCTCACCACCTGGGACTTCGGTCCAGAATGTTTCCGCTACCTCCATGACTATGCTTTCGGGAAGACAGGAAAATGATAGGTCTTTGCCAGGGAATACCGGGTTTGGTGAAGGTATTGCAGAAGATAGAATTAGACGTTCTAATGGCGGAGCGCCTGTAGGAGATTCGTGGGTAGGGGTGCTTCATCATGTCTTACGCACTTCGCAAGAAGAAATGAGAGCTGAAATGAGAACAATGCGGGAAAATATGAACGTATTAAGTGCAGTGGTAACTGCATCTCAAACTGCACCCAATGGCCCTAGGGACTTTGCTTCTATCGGACGCAATCCGACACAAGCCACTTTGAATAGTCGACCAAATTTTACCACCAATATTGTTATTAAGCCACAGGATTGGAAGGTATCCTATGACGGCAGTGGTAGCGTTTCAGACTTTCTTTTTAAACTCAATACGTTGTGTGAGCGCACGCAATGTACAGACGAACAGTTGATGGCAAGCTTCCACCTATTTCTGTCAGGGCGAGCTGAGGAATGGTATTGTTTGTTCACTAAGCAGAATCCAGATGTGACTTATCCCTTCTTGTGCTACTCTATCAAGCGGGAATTTGGCACCTTAAAAAGTGACCATGAGATCATGATGGAGATCTCAATGCGTCGTCAGAAGGCTAATGAATCGTGTGATATGTTTCATACAGATATATTAGCCTTGAACGCTAGACTAAAGGAGCCGATGTCGGAGAACCTGTTGATGGACATATTGAAGAGGAACGTTAACAGCAGCCTGAACTTGATGCTTTTCAATGCTGGTGCGCAGACCCTACATGACCTACGTGACGTTGCTAGGAAAGGGGAACAGATCTTGAAGGAAACCAGAAGCCTTGAACCGAACTATTCAGGACGGCATGTCAACGAAACAATGGCTATCACACCGGATGAGTGGACAGGAGCAATGGATGGAGAACTAGACCCACAAGTGGAAGTGCTAAATTTCCAGAGGACTAGGAACTGTGACAAGATGGGACACTCTTACATCTACTGCGAGGAAGCAATTCGGAACGTGTTCTGCTTTAAGTGCGGAGAGAAAGGGGTGGTTTCTCCAAGATGCCCCAGAGATCATCGAAGACAGGGAAACCGGAACCCGAGCGAGAGGGCAATCGGGGATTCTCGTTCGGCAACCTAGCCCCCGAAGCAAAGAGTACAAGAGCAGCAGCCTCCTGTACTAAACCAAAAAGTAAGCCAGTCCCAACCAGAACCGTTCGTTTGATGGAGATGTCAGTAGTTCGGAGAGTAATATCAGTCCCTCGAGGGTTTCACCACGGGTCATTATAACTTTCCCAGATAGTTCCGATAGTTCTGATTCCGAGTGTATGGTTTCTTCTACAGCCAATCGTCTGCAGGTTCGAATTCTTAGGCCTTCACGTAGGGATGTCGCATGCCAGACTCAATTCCCAATTAGTTTAGAGCAAAGAGAAAAGGATTACGAAAGAACCAAAACTTGTAGTTTCAGAAAATATTCTACAGTGTAGGAAAAGATATTCCAGCCGAGTAAATATGCGTAAACTTTTGCAAAGCACTAAAATTCTTATAACGCCAGACGAACGACCGCTAGCAAAGATTAAAATACACGATAGTTTCGTAGTGGGTTTATTAGATTCCGGAGCAAACGTGTCCATTATTGGAAACGGATGCGAAGATTTCCTAAAGAGAAACAATTTAAAATATCATTCTTTGCGCGCGTTTGTTTACACGGCTGGTGGACATCAGCAGAAGATACTCGGCTCGATATCTTTACCGGTCACTTTTCAAAATATTACGAGGACTATTCGCTTTTATCTTGTACCGTCATTAATCCAAGAAGCATACCTGGGTGTTGATTTCTGGAAGGCATTTGCGTTAGCACCCGATATATTCCCAAGNACTTACTAAACAGTATCCGAAATTTTCAAAAATGCAGCGATTGTAACTTATGAGTGCTTTTATCATGGTAACAAAAAAAAAACAAAAAAAAAGGCAACAGGATTTATAAGTAAAGGTAGAATTCTATATATAACAGAATATCCTTCTAAACACTCGGATTGCGTATTGGCGAGATGAAAACTTGCGAACGAGAAAACTTGAGGTGAGGAAAGGCGAATTCAGGAGCACCCTCCAAAAGCCGCTGAACAGGCGAGTTGAGGCGCCACTAATTACTACCCCAGATTGGCAGTAAGGTAAGTTTTTTTTGGATAATCATGGGAAGCCCATAAGTAATGGGATTCTAGCTCAGGCCATCTCGCACATTGTGTTCCATGAGGATTTTTCCTCTGCTAACCTGTTGTTTTTGTTTTATTTACAGNTTTCCTCTGCTAACCTGTTGTTTTTGTTTTATTTACAGCTGCGCTAGTCCGCTCTAAGCGAGTCTGCT
>NW_016158697.1:0-65683 GCF_001687245.7 Rhagoletis zephyria
AAAACCACCCCCGGAGCAAATGTACGTC
Source organism: Rhagoletis zephyria (assembly GCF_001687245.7). Classification (NCBI taxonomy): domain Eukaryota; kingdom Metazoa; phylum Arthropoda; class Insecta; order Diptera; family Tephritidae; genus Rhagoletis; species Rhagoletis zephyria. The sequence continues at coordinate 29 of NW_016158697.1, forward strand.
CTTATTGACTCCTGCTATAAGCAGAACACCCAAAATACTCAATCTCTCATGTGTTCGAAAGCGTTTTCAATAATTATTTAAACAAAACCCAAATAAAAGAAGTAAGTGTGCCTGGGCCCCACTGCAAAAATGAGACTTACGTTCCATAACTAGTTTGTCCCATAATGAGAAAAAATACATACATATGTACATACATACATACATACACAAATATATGTACATATGCATTCCATTGGTTAAAAATATGAGTTAAATGCCAGGCTAGTTGAAATAAAGTTAAATCTTTCGATCGATTAATTTATCGATTGCAACTTCAATAAAAATGTCATTGACATAATCGATGAAAATATCTATAGAAAAATCGATAAAAATGTCGATAACATAATTAATAAAAAAATCGATAACATAATTAATAAAAATATCGATAACAAAATCAATAAAAATAACGACAAAAAGATCAAAAAGAAACATCTGTACCAAAATCGATTATTATATCCATAACAATATTAATTATTACAACGATAACAAAATCTATAAGGAAATCGATTAATAGATCGACATGTTCCTAAATATATCAGTAACGACATCAATAATCCTGTCCATGTGGGAGATTCTGTAACTAGTTAGCGACAATTTTCGAATCGCTATCGCAAGTTTTGGCGCAAAAACATTCATATCATATATCAATATCAATATTGGTAAAAATATCGAAACTTTCGAATCAGTCTCGATAATCTCGAAACAGTCCCGAGAACTCGAAACAAGCTTAAAAACCCTGACGCTATTTAAGGATTCACTTTCTTATAAGCAGATTAATCTGTCTCTTCAGCGTAAATATTGAAAAGAAACGAGCATAAACCGGTCAGCCTTGGGTGACACACATGGCAGGCCTCACATGTATTAGCAATAAAAGTAAATTTTAATAATGTTCATCTGGGGAAAGAAATGGAGAAGTTTTTGCGCTTGCCCTAGGTCGATAAATGGTTACAGTGAAATATGAAAACGCGGTAAGTAAACCAAATTGATTTTACATAGTTTATTTTAAATACAAGAATATCAAAAATATACCTGGTTCTACCTCAGCCTTCATAAACTCAAGCCAAAACCATTAGCAGCGTACACACTGCCACAACCATACAAAAAAAGAACACCTCCTCCGCACTTGGTTTGCAATGCAGCTAAAATACGCAAACCCTGCAGCTACATACTATATGTATATGTATGTACCTACATTCCCAAATTTAAAATATACGAACACATACTAGGTAAACACGTAAATTAAAGGTACACTGATACACTTGCACATATTCATACATAAATACATATCTAGACTTACATCCATGTACCAGCACATAAGCACCTGTGCGATTATATTTTCAGTTCATGGAAAGCAAATTAGACATAGTTGTGTGTAGATATGTGTAGGTGCATAACATCTGCGCGTACAGGTAAAAATTTTTAAATGATAAGCATTTGGGTTAAGCACGAAACAACAACAGCAACAGTGACAGCAAAATGCAAACAACAAAGTATGTTAACTCATGTACTAGATATATAACAGAACAGGCTTTAGTACAAATGCAAAAATTTGGCACAGAACCTGTTCTTTTTTAAATTTTTCTTCTGTTAATATTTGATTTTTTCCGTTTTTTCATTAAAAAATCAAAAAAAAACTGGAATGATTAATTAATTTCTCGGAAACTATCAGTCCTATTGGAAAGTGATGTATACCTGGTTTATGGAGAATTCCATTAGCTTTAATTTGTCGTATCTTATGTAAAAGTTTTTAAATTTGTTCGTAAGATATACGTGATTAAATGGAACCAATTTTTGCTTTGGGCTGAGTAACGGTAAATTGCAAATATCTCGAAAACGTATCTATAGAAAAACAAATTAACCCGATTAATTGGATAGTGGCGTCTGGAGAACAAAAACCAAACCAAAATTTGTGATCCAGCGTAACCATCCAATGCTAAAAATTCAGAATACACTAAAAACCATAGGTTTTTTCAGAAGATCCCAGCTTGGCGAACAACATTAAAAATAGATGGTTTGTTGAAGGTAAATAAAATATACTTGAAAGGTTACAAATTTTTAAAAACATACTTGCTTAAGTACAAAGCATACGAGTGTACATGAACGTAACGTAATTAACTTGTCTTGATTTTTCTTATTTTTTTGTTACATACATACATTTGCACATTTCGGTTACCAATTTTATTTTACTAATATTCTGATTTTAAATACATCGCTAGCTTAGAATTAAAATTTGCAAAGTCCACTTTTTATGAAAACTCATATATGTACATAAAAGAAGCTAGGGAAATTAAAAATGTTTTGTTTCGAAAACGATAAAGGTACTTGTTTTATTTATTTTACTTTATTTTCTATGAAAGGAAAATTTGATAAGTCCAAAAGAAGCACCGAAAATCCGATAAGGCTATAAAATAGTAGGTACGACATCTTTTAATAAAGACCGAAAACCTCTGATTCATATGGAATTTTGCTTTGCTTTAAACAGCCAAATCGTTGTTTTCAAGCTTTTGTGAAATACTTGAAGAAATTGGCTATCAGAAGTTTTTTCCTCTCCTTTAAAATTTTTAAAATGCAACTTAGCAACTTTTCAAGATAAGCTAGCGATATGCACACTGCCTGTATGTCAGGGCGTATGAGCAATGTGCTGGAAAAAATTACAAAATCTAAATTTAATAAACTTGGAAAGAAGAAAACATCACTTTTTAAGAGTCAGGGTTTTGTTATTTTGTATTACTTAAATCACAAATACAAACATCGAATCCTAAATAACATAAATTTATTATTTGTTTGGCGAATTGATTCCTCGCTTGGAGATGGCGAATACCGTAGGCGATTTAACGCTGAGTATGTACATGTGGTGATCTCCGAAATAGCAGCTATAACTTCTGCCAAAATTTAAATTATTGTTGTTGTTCTACAAAAATTTTCATTATCTAGTAATGGCCTCAGATAATCTCAGATACTCAGATAATTGGGAATAACTTCATAGCCAAAAGTTGCGATATAAGTAGGTATCGGTAATTTTGATCCGATAGTTTTCTGGTATTCCAAGTAAAAGTAGCGATAAGTGCTTGGTATCGATTCATCCCTAATCGCTTCTTGTTTAATAATATTGTGCGCTAATATTTGTTCACTTAAAAATCTTGTACAAAAGGTCATTGGAAGTAGCCATGTTAATCCGTTTATACATATGAATAAATTTGAGATTCAATAAATATAAAAAAATTAACAAAAAATTATTTAATCAAAAAATGAAATTCGACAAAATGTCTTAGTATCGACTTTGGGTATGAGTTGGCAAAAAAATAAATTTTAATTTTTTGAATCTCTATAGAGGAATCTGAACTTTGGCCCCTGTGCGACACGCCTTAACCTTCTCCAATCGGGACCAACATTTGTATGAGATATCTGTGACCGTGGTATTACCGTTCATCGAAAGAAATCTATGGGGATGACATTTTTCGGTACCTGGAATTGTAAGCTTTCAAAATATGACTTTTTTTTTTATAAATATCCAGTAAGAATTCGACCGAAAACGATAAAATAGGAAACCATTATTAAGTAGTTAAAAGAAAATAATTCCACTGGCATTGCTGAGCAACAACACAATATGAAAAATGCCGTTATTTCCCATAAAAGCAACACTACCCAAGGAAATTTTATTGGTAATTTTCCACCCAAAAATATGGTTATTTATCAACCTAATCGCCTGTATAACGCAAAATCATGAAAATTTGATTTATGTCGTTATGGCAGAGAACCATCGATATATAGATATAAATTTCCACAAATAAATACAATAAGTTAAGCAGATACGAAAACAGTTGATAAATTTACATTTTCTTTTTACCAACGGACCAGTCATTCCTACTTATTATTTATGCACATCTGCTTATTATATACATACATACATAAGTACATAAGTACATAAGTACTTATAATATACGTACATATATGACTAAATTTCCTTCTAGAAAAATTTTCCTTCAGTATCTCAACACCCATTTACAGCAGCAGATTGGCTATATATATTTTTGTTATTCTTCTTACTTTCCATTGATTTTTTGTTGTTGTTGCCCTCTTAAGGTAACCTTCCGATGGAGGTAATTGCGGTGTGAAGCTGATGGAGTATGGCGTTTAATAGTGGTGTTGGAAAATCACTTTATATGTTAATTTATACAAAAACTAGCTCGCCTCTTAGTCGACGACGACGACGAGAGTGATACTTTATGGCCTTAAATCATGGCAACACTGAACAATGAAGGCAGTCAGACAGACCCATGCACGAAAGCTTACAACAGGACATCGGCAACGAAGAAACGAAGAGAAAAAAGTGACAAGCAAATAAACAAACTCGAACTCGAACACTTCACATACATACACTGTTACGCAATAGCACGTAGTTGGGTGGTTTTTTTTTTTTGCTTGCGGCTACAAAAGGAACATTCGTTTACGCTAAAATAGCTTACATGTTGTTGATAAACAATTGCAATACGCATGTGTGTGTGTGTTCGCTTTGTGCCCCGTCCACTAGTCAAGGCAATGAAATATGTTACTGAAATCCTTCAACATCAGCTTTGCAATGATGGAAGGACAAAACCGGACAGACTTAACAAGCAGCTAAACACTCAACTGAAAGGATATTTATGTATGTATACGTGTGTGTGAGTGCGTGCGTGCGTGCGTGTGATTTGACTCCACAACAATATGTGCAATTGTTGAGAGTGCAAAGCAATAACAACAAAACTGGAAAAAGAACACCCTGCATACAAAATGCAATCAACGTTTGACCACATTTTCATATATGTACATACATAAATACATATTTGCACATACATAAATATTTATGTATGTGTGTGTATTCAAGTGTGCCTTTGGTACGTATACGCACTGAACCGACACTTTAATGAAAAACTCTTCGTCTAGTTAAACAAAAAGGCGAAAAAACAAACTAAATAAACTAAATTCGAGTATGCAAGAAAACTAAAATCTGCAGGCGAGGCGAGGGAGATCAATGCAAAGGGAGAGCTAACAAAAAAGCATTCAGCGAAGCATTGTTTATGCAAAAATCTGCAAATTCTACGCTTTTGTTTTGCTTCGTGTAACAACAGTAATTAGTTATTTATTTGCAATGCTGTTGAGGTGTGGCAGAATTTTTTGCTTTGTTTTTTTTTTTTCATACATAAATTTGTATTAATGCATGCATGGAAATATATAGGTACTATATGTAAGTTTGCATTTATGTATCTATGCGTAGGATATCGCATGCAGTGCAGATTTTTTGCTGCATTTAGTTAAACCAGATTTGCAATGCTTCATTGCTCCACTCAATCATGATAGCCAGCTGGATTTTTTTTCATGAAATCTTTAGCATTGTAAATTTTTTCTCTAAATCTTGTCCTTTTACAATACAATTTAGCAGTTTTGACAAATTTTGTTTGTTTAAAAATTGTTTATTATTTTTTATGAAAATTTGGCTTACTATTTAAAAAAAAAAACCCCATGTAAATTAAAATCTCAAATTTTGTAGAACATTTTTAAAAATTCGATGAATTTTAATAAATGTTGTTCAAAATTTTAAACTCTTTAATCCGATTTTTCAGAATTATTTTTACTATGCAGTTTTGTAACACACTAAATGTTAGTCAAATAAAGTGCAAGTTTAAAGTAGCTTGGATTTACCGTTGATTTTTTTTTTTCAAGTCTTTGTTCGCGCATTTTATTCCATACAAAGCATTTCCGAAAATTTTTTGTATGGAGAAAATGAGCAACACCTTTTGCAAAAAACAAAAAAAAAACGAACCAAAAATAAAGGGTAAGGCCTAGCTACTTAAAATTTGCACTTTGAATTGAATGGGATACAAGACTGCATACTCAGAACGTTAAAAAAAAATAAAAATCGAATAAAAAAGTGAAAAATTTTGGTGAAACTTTGTTGAATCTAAATATTCAGCGGGACAATTTTTTCGAAATGGTTTTTGTCCCGCCAAAATCCGCGCACACAGAATCGGGCTCTACGCATAAATAAGTTTTTTTCCGGTTTGCAATCGGAAGTGAGTTGAACTGATCGAAAGTCCATTTTATTGAACTACACATTTACGTTTTCAGTACAAATTCGGATTCTGTGGACAAAAATACGCAACTTTTGTTTGAATCTTTTTTCTCCGAAGTGCTCTTTTCCATCTCTAAATGACAGCAGTCCGGGACGAGTTAAAGATCGAAGGTCATTTAGGGGTTGAAAAAGGTACTTACGAGAAAAAATTTCCAAACAAAAGTTACATATTTTTATCCTTGGAATCCTATTGAGTAGTAAAAACATAGACATATTATTTGAAATATGGACGTACGGCCAGTTTAACTCACTTCCGGTTGAAACTAGAAGTCGGTATTATCACGAGAAGATAGCGAAATCCCCGACTTGGTAAGTAAAATTTGTGCAGCTTTCAATAAAAAAAACATTTCCATCCATTTTCGAGGTGGTCTAGGACTCCCAGTATACATACATACTTACATCAAGCCGTACATGTAAAAGCATATTTATTACGTTTCACGGAACTCGTCCCTTAAATATATGCCATCAAACACATCCTGTTCGTCTCTGGCATTTGCTAAAAAGCACCTAAGCAGCCTAGTCCCCTGACTTCACTTTGGATGCAATAAATTTCTGGAAGCTGGAAAAAAAGTTGCACGAATAGAATGAACGCAAAAAGGCGGCCACTAGTTAGCTATGTATGAGGCAATGCCAAAGCCGAAAGTCAAGCCAAACAAAGCTAAGCCAAGCTAAGCTGAAACTCATTTCAACTGCACGTGGCTACAAAAATGTGTCCACATACATATTTAAGTGTGTATGAGTGAGTGTACTCTACGTCACCCCCCACGCAACTGAGTAGCATTTTTTTTGTTTTGTTTTTGCCTTTGGCTTTTGGCTTTTGCCAGCAACAACACTAATCAACAACAACAATGCTCCTTTCATCTTTGCATTTGTCTTTATTGCTGAATGCCATCAGCACCTTGCTGCCGTCTGTGTGTTGGCGCGTTGGTGAAAATTCTCATTCGTTAAGAGTTATTTATGGTTGGAAATAAATAAAGCTTAAGCGTTAACGAAAAGCCGCTATTCAGCTAAACGTATGATATGTATGTAGGTATGCACATTCATATACATATTTAGTATGTGCCCTTATGCACTAGCCATGACATTTGACTGCGTGTGTTGTTGTTGGCATTGTGTAGCATAAGCATTACATAGAATGCGAAGTTGTGGTATAGTGGCATGTGGTGATGAAAGGGGGCTAGCTAATGTGCTAAAAAGTTTTTGGAGCTTCTTATTCTCCTCATAAAAAAAAAAAAGAAAAAGTTTTTCACTTGCCATTTATTTCGTTAGATGCGTGCCAATGTTCAAGTGTTTTTATGCTCGATAGCGTGTTGTAAAGCTACAGTGACTCGAAAAAGTTACTACGCAGAGAAATTTAATTATATCTGCTAAGTATGAATTTTGTTTTTCTTTTTACAAAAATCGGTTTGAGTTGACACTAAATAAGTTTTTATTTTGCCTTTGAGAACCTCGCTAGTTTTCTTATTTGAGAATCACTCCAGGTTAGCTAAGGTTAGCAGGGCGTGTGTGGAATATTCCATACTTTCACTTGGAGACAGAATTGTCCATTGTGAGTGCACTCTTTAAGAGAGTGTCAGGAGGTGACACGTACCTCTAATCGAAAGAGTACCTTTAAGTCATTATTTTACTAAACCAAGTACTATCCCTGATGGAGCCAATGAGATCCAACAGTTCCACTTCCACTACCTCAGCCAGATTGCTGAAGAAGCGTGAACTCAAGTGTTGAGTAGCTTTGTTTGTAGACCTGGATATCGACACAGATAGCGGTCAATTGACCCTTCTCGTCCTCATCATGACAACTGGGGCCACCAAAGTGATAAATACCGGACGGATCATGGAACCCACATTTCAGGCTATATGATTTAAAGTTGAAGTAAAGCGATCTTAAGCTCTCACTCAGCTCGACCGCCCTCTATCTTAGACTACATAGTAGTCGGGGTAATAACCAGGCACTTCCTAATGGGTACGCATGAAAAGCGGTTTGCAGAAACAAGGAAGGCGTGAACCAAACAAACAACTACACCAATTCTTCAACATGCACTTTTTTGTATTCTCGATTTTTTGTGCTTTATAAAGCGTACTCTGTGGAAACGAAACTGCCTTTTCCTTTCCTGTGCGTTCTTTGAAAAATTAATTTGCTAACTACGAGAATATTTCCAATCTACACTGTACGTAGCTTCGTACAGTGTGCCGCCGTCCCCAGTGCTTGGCTCAAGCCATGTTGTGGCGCGACTTTAGCCGATTGTGGTGCACCGAGTAAGGCGCGAATAAAAAAAAAGTTAAAACTAGCAGCGCCAACAAAGCATAGGCATAACACGCAAATTGGCCACCATCAACCAAATTTAGCCTAGAGAAATGGCAGAGACTGAAAGTGGTGAGCAAAAAATATATTTCTATCCGTTATGTTTTTGGTTGGTTTGGTTGTGTTGGTCACCTAAGTGCACTTACAGGCAATCGAATGCATTTTCATTTCCATGTAACTACATCCGTAGGATGTGTATATACATATGTGTACTTTGCGTTCGTGTGCGTGTGTGTATTGTGAGAGTGTAGGCTGCGTGCTTAAATTGCGTGACGATTTTTCAAATGTGTGTATGTTGTTGTAGTCTTTGCTGATATTAATGTCTGTATGTTGTAGTGTGCTTCTCGCCATCCCACTCCAAATTGATTATAGACTTGGTTTTATCAGAAAATTTGGTTAGAAAATCTGTCATACATATTGACCCGCCCTTATGTACGTAGGTGTATGAACGCAAACTTCTTGATGTGCCTTTGCTATCCATTTCCGCATGAGCTATGTATGTATGTATTGCTTCATATCTCAATTTTGAAATAGCTTTGCCTCAACATGAACACATTGAGAGCTGAAAATTAAAGTGAAAGGCCTGTGGGCGAGCACAGCTTTACAAAAATTTATGAATGGTGTTTCGTTTTTAATATTTACATAAAGTAGTTTTCAAGCAAAAAATTTTTTGATATTTTTTTAATAAAAATCATTGTTCATGCTTTAACAAAAACCGTATAAATCGCGACTTCAAACTTTAAACAGAACTTAGAAAAATTCTACAAATTTTTATCTAAATTTCGAGCTTCTTCACTAGAATTTTTAGAAATTGTTTGGGTATGCAGTTAACAAGCTTATAAAATGCTAGTAAAATAAGTGCAAGTTTTGAGTGGATAAAAAATCGCATTGATTTTTAACAATTTTTATTTTTTACCAAATTTATATTTTATTAGAGATGAGTACCTCCATTCGGTCAGAACCCGATACAGTTCCTAGCCTAAAACGTCTAAGATTAAAAAAAAGGATCAGTCCAGCGCTTTCGTTTTGACCTTGGGGCTATGTCGAAGCCAAGAATTCAAGTTGAATTTATATTAGAAATAGGTGGCAACCCTCCTGCAAGTTGTTTAGAAATAAAACTCTTCAAATAAATTTTGATTTAAGACTATATTAAAGAAATTAATTAAACCTATTACATAAATTGAATTAAAAATTTATAAACAAGTGGCAACTCTCTTCAAAATATTTTCAAACCAAAACCTATTTCATCTGGCACCCACATCGAGATACATATTTAAATTTTCTAATTGCCTTGATTTAGGTTGAGCTTGGTTTTCTCATTTTACCTATCGCATACATCAAATTTAACTTTGTAAACAAGGTGGTAACGCTGTTCAAAATATTTTCAAACTGCAACCGTTTAAACATTTTTCGTCTGACACCGGTACTATGGTACATAGGTATGTAAATTATCTAATTCCATTAATACAAGTAGAATTTGATTTTTAAATCAGGTGGCAACCCTCCTACAAATAATTTGCAAATAAATTATCCTCAAAGCAATTATTATTGTTATCCATATTTAAGTAATTAATTTAACCTATTGCATATATACAATTAAGCTTTGTAATTAAGAAATAAAGCCTTTAATTGAATTTAACTTAGAAATAATTTGAAATACTGTTTCGACTGGTGCGGTTGTTGCACTTTTAAAGGCCAAGCCCTTAAATTTTATAACTCATTTTGTAAAATCGAACGAACGGTACAGTTCTAATAAGCAAAAAATTTTCGTGCATTATGCATTGATATGTAAATGCATACTTAGATAACTAAAATATAAGCAGATCCACATTAACTCCAGTCAAAAAATATGTACGAATGTATGTATGTACATAAATATTTTACCGGCGCTGCGCCATCTGTTGCTCAAAATCCGAAATACACACCTATACTTTTTGTATCCTCCTCACACTTCCATCGCGTGCCATCCATCGCTTTATTAGTTCAGTTAGTACAACTACAACATTTGAGCATGACATTCATACCGAAACGTAAGACGTATTCTACGTAAAAAAAAAAAAAAATGATAGGCTAACATAAATTTACAGAGCAATTCCGGTAGATGTCTTTCAACCCACCGCAGTCTTTTGAAGGACAAAATTACTTTAAAAATTTTTTGTTTTTTTTTGGTAAGAAAATCAATACGGTCGAATGTACATTATAAACGTTCTACTCTTGATTTTTTTTTTTATTAATTACTAACTAAGCAAATGCTGAAAGTTCTATTTTACAACGCTTTTATCAACTTGCAATGTTGTGTGTCCAGAAACTTTCAATGTTGTGGATCCAGAAACTTTCAATGTTGTGTGTCCGACACCAAAGCAAAGCTTTGAAAAGTTCCTATAAAAAAGCATAGTGCATAGGGCGACATCTGTAGTGAATAGGGCGAGGTAGATGACATCTAGATGTCGCGGAAATAGACGACACGCCATTTCTTTAAATAAAATTAATTGGTGCTCGTTTGTATGTACATACATATGTAAATGCATGTGTGTGCACCTTTCTATTAATATCGTTGAATTATTTTAATATCTATTGCAAAATTTTATTCAGACAGGACTAAAAAGTAGAAAATAAATAATATAAAAAAAACTTTTTAATATACAACGCTTTTATAAATGGACTAAAAAGTAGAAAATAATATTTCTCAGTCCCATAGAATTTGTTTTGATAACTTTTGATTTTGAAATTTTAGCAAAAGTCATTATAAACAATCTATGAAATTGAAAATGAAAAGCGTGGGGCGCATGTAATACACTTGAATTGATATGAAAAGTAATATATGTATGTATGTATGTGGGTATATGAATAACGACCGCTTAAAATCGATTTCAAAGTTCTACTTTCGCTGTAGAAATTTTAGGTCTACGTTATGTAGTTTGACTATTGTCAATTAAATCGAATGCTTTGTATTGCATGCGCTCCACGTTTTTCATTTTCAATTTCATAGATTATTTATAATCACTTTTGCTTAAATTTCAAAATCAAAAGTTATCAAAATAAATTCTATGGGACTGAGAAATATTATTTTCTACTTTTTAGTCCATTTATAAAAGCGTTGTATATTAAAAACACAAAACATATAAACTCATAAGCAACGGTGTATTTTGGTATGGAAATTGACTTGGTTTAATAATTTACTTTGTATTCATTCACATGCTTTGGCGTTAATTTTGGCTCACCATCTTTTCTCAGTATAAAAAAATTTACTGCCTTTTTCAATGCAAATGTACATTGTTTTCCTCATTCGCTTTTTAGCATTTTGCAGGCTGCTAGTGAGCTATTTTGCTACACTTGTATGCAAAAATATGTAGATATCCATGCATGCTTTTGCAGCGAGCTGTTTGGCATAGCATAAATGCATAAAAGTGCGAAAGTGAAAGACAAATATAAAAAAATAAAGTAAAAATAAAAAAAGAGAAATAAACAAGGGAAACTCTGTGGGAACAAGCAACCATACAAGTAAGAGTACATATGTATTTACGTGTAGAAAAAATCACAAAAAACTGCATTTTATTCAAGACTTATCAACATTCTCAACAATTTTCACATTTTAACTTTGCACCTATTTTGTACGGTGTTGTTAAACTTTTTTGTTGCAACTATTTATTTCAGTTTGTTGCAATGCATCTCAATAGGAAATATTCATAATTGCCAATTATTTCAGAAGAGGTTTCCTCTCTCTAATAAAAGTGCAATCTCTTCTAAAATATTACTGCAAATTTGAAATAATCGAAACTTTAGATGACCCATTTAGCATCCAAAAATTACAAACAGATACATACATACATCTTTTTTTTAATAAAATCGAGTCGAAAATTCTCCGTATCGCAAATTTGCAGTCAAATGTTTTTTATTTCTGCGTTCGCATGGTAGTAGTAGCTGATGTCGAAAGGCTGGCTTTAGTATAATGCGGCATACGCAGCATACGATTGCGAATGATTCACTGGCGCCGAGCCGTTGAAGAACTTTTGGCAAATAAATGTGCAAGAAATAGTTCTGATACTAGCAAGTCAATATTCTTATTAAGTCTCATCAAAAAAAAAATTCTTGTCGTTTAAAGAATAAACGACAAAAAGGGAAGGATTTCCCGCTGGTTACCCTTCCTCATGCCATTTTTCAGAGCATGTTTTGCGTGGGAGTCTCTTCCGCTACAATGCCAGGAAGTGACGGCCTGCCACCACTCAAAGGTGCGGGAAAACCCACCATACAAACCAAAGTCATATCAACTAATTAGTCTTACGTCCTTTCTACTAATAATCATGGATGGAATCGTTCCATTACCGTGAATCCTTTGCATAGACACCAATATGTCTATCTTCCAGGAAGATCTACTATTCACACTCTTCAGAGTCTAGCGAGGGAAATTGAAAAGTCCTTGAAGGACAAAGAGGTGGCGGTGGGATGCTTCTTGGACGTAGAGAGCACTTTCGACAACGCGGAACACTCTCTAATAGACAACTCCGTTCGGCGCAGAGTAGTTGATGGAACCAGATGCCGCCGGATAGCAAACGTCCTTAAATCCAAGGTGGAGTGATCTCCCCTCTGCTATGGTCTATAGGTGTAGACGCACTACTCTGCTTTCTTAGTGAGAATGGCTTTGACGTTCAGGGCTATGTGGACGAATTGTCATCCTACTAAGAGATAGGTTCGTATACACTAACTGCAACCTCCTACAGAATTCTTTGAACATAGTCGAGAATTAGTTCAGTAGTAATAAGTTCAATCCATACTCCAATAAGACTAGCATAGTCATTATCTCCACAAACACCAAAAGGGACAAATTACTAGAACTCTTCCTTCAAGGTGAAAATATACACTTCCCCAAAAATGTCAAATATCTAAATAGGAGATATCTTTAATGACAAGTTCTCATGGAATTCGCACCTAGATAACAGCCTTCAAAAGGCTATGGGACGGAACTGGAGCATCTGACCTAAACTGGCAATGTGGATGTTTTATGCTATCTCCTAACCCATTTTCATTTATGCTGCACCCGGTTTGTGAAAGAAGGCACAAGTGAAGTCCAAGCAGGTGCTTCTTGATCACCACCTCCTCATTGTAATCAAGAAAGAGGCTCTGCTCTTTACAGCAATCCTCATCTCAGGGGATAGTGTGGAAGACAAACAGTTTGTACACACTTCCAACCTCAGGGTTATAGAGCAATAAGTTGGGCTGAGCATAAGCTTTTGTGGACCTGTGCCTTCCGAGATTTAACTTCACACAAATCTTCAAGGTCTTTCCCACGACAGGAACCAAGGAGATAACGAACCTAGAACATAGTCCGCGGAAGGACAGCCACAGCTGGTATACTGACGGCCCCAAGACTACGATGGTTGTAATAAGTTTTTAATACCTACTTATCACTGCAAGCAAATGTAAATAACTTGCAACGAAGTAGCATTACTCAATATTTTAAGATTTTGTTTTATTATCGATAAGATTTATTTATGCTTACGAAGAAAAGCGTTTTAATAGAAAAGCTCGTACAAAAATACTGAAAAAATGAACCTTGAAATCAAAATCGAAAACACGTGTCCAAACAATTGCTCTATATACTTAGCATGATTTATCAACTACTTGGAATTTGTTTCAGTATAGTAGAAAAAAAATAGCTTCTTTTATCCTTCATGGCGCACACAAAATAAATCGAAACAAAGCTTCTTAGTAAATGCATATTTTATATTTATGTATGTAAATATGTATATCGCAGGACAATACTAGATAAAAATATAACACGAGTAGAATATTTAGTATCGAAAATATTCAAATTTATGTTCAGCCGTGAATAAATAGTGAAAAAGTTGGCTAAAATGGAAAAAGTTAAATAAATAACGGAAAGGACAGAGGGCCGGGGAGAGAACTTGACATGGCAAACGAAATGAAAGTGTTGCCTCTATAGAAGTATGCAAATGTAGTGGAATGAGCGCAGATTATTTACTTAGTTAAGCTTTTTTTTTTTGCGATGGACAAGCGAAATTTCTATGAGTTTCCATTGATAGTAGTGTTCGGCAACATTTGTGTCTCTTTATTGTTATTATTACTTTCACTTATTGCTTTTCCGTTGCTGCGTTCTGGCTCGATTCACTCTACTGACCCAAATTTTGTTTTTGTTATTTATTCTAAAGTTTGTATGTTTGCGCTTCTTATGCAACTTATTTATTTAGTATTTGAAAACTTTTTGATTTGTATGCAGTTAAAATGTTTACTGGTAAATTTCATATTGAGCTTGACCTTGCATTTATTTAGTTTCTGACTTTTTCTATTACAAAATAACAAATTTGTATTCACCAATAGATTTTGTATTTTTAATTTTTTTTGTTTTCAGTGTTTCGATACCAAGGTTGTTTTGAAAGTTTTAATATCATTTAACTGTCTGTCTTGTATTTGGCTCGGTTAATAAATTGCCCAAAAAAAAATGTTTCAATATCCAATTTAGTGACAAATGCAAAACATAACTTATACAATTCAGGCAGAAAGTCTACGGTAAAGCGTGACAGAATTCTGCGTATAGTTCCCAAGGCTGGCATTTTCTCCATCTACTTTTGTAGAAGGCTGAGCTCACATATGAGTAATGTTTTATAAAGCTAAATTCAGGGCATTGAAGTTCAAACTTGCTTTGTATACTTTTTAAAGTCCTTTTCCGTTAATCAAATATAAGGTCTGCTTAAGGCATCTAAGCACAACCATCTGTCGGTTTGGGCCGAGTCTAAAAAACTTTGCCGATCGACTCTTTCCTTTGAAAATTTGCGTAAATTGTTCATCAACCTCTGTGTATACAGGTCCTTCTACACTTGGTTATACCATTTTGTTCATCGGCGCTCTTGCTGTCGCTGCTACTCATTCTGAGTCATTGCAGTTGTTGCATTTTTATGCAATTAACTATGTCCATGTCGTAAAGCTAAGTGTACACGGTAGAGAAAAAACGCGAGATTTAGACAAAATCTCGCTAGAGACGTGTAAACACTAAATGGAGCTATACGAGAGACTCACCAAAAAAGTCTATGTGAGAGTTATTTAGCGAGACATTTTCGCCGTGTACACAGTCCAACGAAGCTAGATCGCAAACTCTACGACAACTCTACGCTCTATTTAGCAAGCTAAATAGACTTTTTGCTCTACGGAGACGTATAATAAAGTCTTGACAATGAACTTCATCACATATTGTTAAATTTTGAAATGGCTACGACATTAAATCGTATATTCGATACAAGCAAGCAATTTTAAGTGCAATTAAAACGTAGCTAAATAATGTACCGGGAATCATCCTTTTATTTTCATTGGTATTTCAATAGCCTCCGTCCTTTGCAAAGGGGCATAATTATTGGTTAAAACATAAGGGGTATTCACAAATTGAGCAGGAGGTCTGGTACTCAGGCATTCGTCGTTGCTTGAGTTATCTGCTGTTTTGTCAGAGTGCCACTTGCTCAACTTGGTGAATACCTACATACATATATATATAGTAGTTTGGCTGGAACTGCTCGGAGAAACTCCATTCAAGGGAATTTAAAATTTTTAGGTACATTTGTCTACTTTTAGGTAAAAATTTTTTCGGCAAATAAGTACAATTTGAAAATTTAATTCTTGTTGCTTAGAAATTTCACCTCTAATGTAAAAAAAAAATAAACAGCTAAATCATCCTAAGCTTGTGTAGGTGAGTTCTTTAATCCTTGGAAGGTTTGTAAACGTATCCTGTAGTATCTTCGCTATCTAATAGTAACACACTTAACAGGTTCTTTTCCAGGCGCTGATCAGTGCCTTGGTTCCAATCATTCTCTCTATTTTCTCTCTCTCTTTTATCTCCTTGTTCGATCTTGTCGGATGGCTGTGCATTCTTATTGGAAAGCGATCATAGCATAGTGGTGTTGGTGAATACTCCATTTCATGAGAACCACATTTCATTCGGGACCACAAACTATCGTTTGATATCAGAATGTTTCCGGTGCTAAGCTTTTGCTATCCTTTTCGTTCCAGCTTTCTTTATTTGCCTTTGCACTCACGACCGCAACAGCTACATATACGGGCAGAGGCAACTTACTAAAGGAACGTACTATGTTTCAGGTGCATGACCTCAAACGTTTCATCCTAAGCTTGATGGATTTTCTTAATTAATAATATTGTATTTTACGTTGCTACGTCCCATAGCTCAGCGCACAACCCGTTGATGTTAGTAGAAAACAAAATTTTGTGTGCTTTCTGAAATCAACATTAAAATCTCATAAATTTTGCTATTTACGGCAATTACTCCTGATAACTGCACCTTACCTTTGACAACCGCAAAAGCTGAACCTAGCCGATCAATTTGTCTATTTATAAACTCATACGCTTAATTACCGTCACGCTTAAATCAACTCCTTTGCGGTATAGCTTTCAGCTCTCGCCAGAGCTTCGTGCAATGGGCGTAAATTAATTAAAATGCACAACATTGCTTGCGGATGTTCTTGGTAGGAATTACTACGAGTACATACATATGTATGTATGTATGTATATGATGATGGAATAAACTAGCAAGGAACTCATCTTTGAGTACGCAGCATGACCTAAAATCTAAATTTTAGTACATTTTTCTTCCACCAGTAAAGAAAAATCTCAGTTGTGATTATTTTGATAGGCTTTAGTGGCTAAAAATATATTTACAAGGAAGCCGATCGGTGAGCTGAAGAATTTAGTGATGGTGGGTAAGTGTAGGAGAAAATTGTAGAGAACGCATGTAGTATGGAAATGATACTTAGTGCGCGTGGCATGTACTAAGCGAAGATAGAATGGTGCAGCTCGCGCAAATTGAAATTTCACGTAATTACCTAAATGGCTATAATAAATATGCGTAATAAACACGGGAAAGGATTTCAGTTAATTACAACACTCTAAGGCTTATAACAACAATGAGTATAAGGGGTAGAGACAAGCTGCAGCAAGTCTGACTAAAAACTGCTTACTTAGGAAGAGTGGAAAGCGAAGAGAGGAAAAAATGTAGAATAACATGTAAGACTATACAAATTTATTGCAAGAGATTAATTTTCTGCTGTTACATGGCCAACAACGGGGAAATACAGCTGGAAAACAACACTAAAATGTAACGACATGCGCCGAGAACGCGCTGTGAGCGAAGTAAGGTGTGGTAACTACTTACGCACGTACGGTGGTGAAAATGTGAATGGGGAAGAGAAGACCTGTTTAGCATTCTTTGGCTATTTCCTTATCGCTTATTAAATATTAATTATAGTCGTAATCGATTCGCTACTTTTCGTAGAGACAATGCGCTGACAGATAAATCGTTCAAAAATTCAAAAGGGTAATTTTTGTTCTCCCGAACATTATCAAAATTCATTTTAGCAACACTAAAGAATGATTTTTCTGCGCTGATAAAAGAGCAATCATCATTTCACGAGAAATAAGCTGAATTTCATCTAGGGGCTCTCAGACATATTATGCGGTAAAGGTAAATGTTAGAATGGGGAAAATTCAGACCCAGATTTAACACAATCTTCAATAAGGGTGACAAGGGAAACATCGGGCACTATGTATCTCGATATATATCGAAAACTCGACAAATTTTAGAAGCTTTCTTAATTCAGATAACTCGATACATTTCAGTTAGTCGGTAAATTTCGACAATGACTAAATTTCTATAATTCGATGAAATTCGATAAATCTAAACAATTCTATAACTATATATAAATTCAGATAGCTATCGAAAAATCGATTTTGAGAGTTCCATAAAATTCCATATTTATATAGATAAATTGATAAAGAATGTACACGAAAAAAACTGGTCACAGTTAAAACGTTCTAAAACATAAATATATTAATGGAATTCAACGATATTTACAAATATTTACATCTAAACTTAGTTTTATTGAAATTCGTTAAAAAAGAGTTAATTCTCCTTGTAATAAGCAAACGATCGCAATTTTGACTTTATGTCCTTCATTAGCCCTTGCACAGAAGTTTCAGTGATTTCCTTGGAAACCAGCTGCCATTTATTTTTGAATTGTTGTGCGTTTTTTACAGCTTTGTGGGTCTTAAGAAGTTTGGATTTCATAACGGCCCAGTAGGTTTCGATCGGCCGATGCTCTGGACAATTAGGTGGATTCACCTCTTTTGCTACAAAATACACTTTGTTTCTATGTTACCATCCTAAAGCCATTTTTCCGTAATGACATATCGCGAGATCAGGCCAAAAAAGCACTGGATCTTTATGAAGCCGTATAAGAGGTAAAAGTCGCTTTTGCAGACACTCCTTAACATAAATTTCTTGGTTAATTGTACCAGTGCTTACAAAAGGATCACTTTTGAAGCCGCATTGGCAAATTGCCTGCCAAATGAGAAACTTTTTGGGAAATTTGTCAAACTTTTTGTTTTTATATTTATCTGCAACTTTGCGTCTTTTATTTGCAGTGTGAAATTCGCGGCCCCGGATTTGTTTAAAATCGGCTTTTACGTACGATTCGTCATCCATAACAATGCAGCCAAATTTTTGTATGAGACTGTCGTACAATTTCCGAGCACGTTGTTTCGCCAACAAATTTTGCTTACCGTTGCGATTAGGTGCTGCATTCACTTTGTAAGAACGTAGTCCTGCTGTTTTGCATACTTTTTGTATATACGAAGACGACATGTTTAATTTTTTGCCGACATATCTTACCGAAAGTCCAGGATTTTTCTTAAAAGCAGATAACACTTCCTTTGCCTTAATTTCGCAAGCAAATCCTTTTTTTCTGCCACTACCAGGGTTCCTTTTTAAAGATAAACATTCATTGTATTTTTTAAGCACATAAGTAACGGTAGACTTTGGAAATTTTTGCTTTTTTGCGATGTCGTTATGGAACATGCTGGGATTTTCCAGCTTTTTGCGCAATATTAACTCGCGATCGATTTCTTTCTTGGTCCTCGTTTCTACACTGATTTTTGTTACTAAAAAGAAATGATGCAGTAAGGTGGAAAATGCTTCCAACTTTTTAAGTGTCTACCGATTTTTATTTTTATGTTATGATTAACCGAGCTATGCTTGGTTATGTGCGACCAGTTTTTTTCGTGTACATTCTTTAGGTTGTGATAACATGATGATTTCATGTTATTCTGGAAATTTCGATAACCCGTTGTACTTTGTAAATTCAAAAAACTTTGATTCCATAAACCGACAGATTTCTGTAATTATCAACAAATTTCGATAAAGCAGTAAATATCAATGACTCGATAATTTAAAAGAACTCGATACATCACAAAAGCTCGGTAAATTTCGTAAGCTCGATAAACTTCGAAAGCTCCATAAATTTTCGTCACTCGATAAATATTGCTTTTTCAAAAAGTATCATATAAAATAGAATCTCACAAACTTGTAAATTTCGATTATCCGAACATTTTTTATGACTCGATAACTATAGACACATTTCGACAATTAAATTTTTGCTTTTCGATAAATTTCGATTACTCTTATCGAAAAATTTCAAGAATTTTTTAAACGACGATTTTGGCCGTTATTTTCAGCCAATTTTTGAACCATAAAAATTGTTCACATCTACAGAAAAATACCTTTGGAATGGTGCTATTCGTTTTAAAATCGGTTCATATAAATCGCCACCGAACCGTGACAAAGTTTAAATATAGCAAAAATAACCAAAACTTGCTAAAATGTATTTTCCTATTTATATTTACGTCATCGTACATATGTACATTCACTCATTCCCATATATATATATTTTTTTCATTTATAGCAGAATGAAATATTACGCAACCGCTTATAACACAAAAAGAAAAAAAGTAAATCTGTGTACTTGAATCGAGAGACAAGTGCAAATTGAAATTGAAGTGGCTTGTGTGAATGTGACTGTGAGTGTAGGGACAAGGCGAAGATAAATGAGCAGCAGAAGAAAGAAGTAAAGGTGTGCAGTATAACTGGTCAAGTGGGAGGAGAACAGAATGCGCTTGGCCCCCATCTCATTCAGAAAGTAACAGCAGACCAAAAGGGCGACAAGCGTAATCGTACGAATATGAAGGGAACACAGCGAACACGCTTAATTGAATTTCTCCTCAACGCAATTCGCTGGAGCAAGGAAATAATGTCCACTTAATGCAAGAGTGAGCAGGACTACAATTAAAATACATACAACATACACAACAATGACAAATAGAGAGGGGGGGGGGGGGGGGAGCGCGTTAAGCAGAGAACCATCATCCATCCTGCACAAATGTATTACCATGCTACTATGTGAATGGCAAAAACAACAGGCCTTGTAACGGCGAGCAATGAATATAAGCCATTTGATAAGGAATGGTGCAAGTGAGAGACAGAACGAGCAAACAACGGAGAAACAACAACAGCCCAAGTAATGAAAGCAAAATTCCGTACGCTTACTTATACGCTGTGATTATAATAGTAACAACAACAACTAGAGCATAAAACGCATTTAGTGCAATATTAATTGCCACAATTAATACGCAAGTGGATGAGAAAAGAGAGAAAATTATAATAAATGCAGGCAATATAAGCAAAACGGTACGAAAGGAAAAGTTTTGAAAAAATATTGTAGCCATTTAAGCGTATAGTACTTCATTTGCGTCCGTCCCTTTTCCGTGGCAAGGGGGGGGCTATGTGTTACTGTGGCAGCTGCTTCGGAAACTGACATAGCACCACGAACTAAGACGGAAGCTTGTATAAATAGTGACTTGATGCCGAACGACAAAGGGACCAAAACTACTATATTTGGACCGACGTAACGGACGGAAGTAGGCACCACTGAACGGAAGGAAAGTCAAGCTTCTACGAGTACTGGACTGAAAACCGGACGGTCTAGAACACTAAAGGATGTTGAGATGGCAACACTTTTGAGCAGCCCACGGGCCAAACGGGGCCAAAAAGGAATTCCGGTGGTTCGGGGAAAGCCCAGTGACAGCAAACGGGGCTGCGGGGATTATTCTTACAGAAGGGAATCCCCATAAAAAGCAGAGCCGCCTCAAAGCAATGGCACTATACCCCAAGTAATGGGCAAGGGTACTCAGTGTAAGCTATGCTGGCACCACTGAGGGTATTAGACTGGCACTACCAAAAACTAAGAAACTATTAAACCTCATTATAGTTCAGAATGACGGAACGCACACTGACCTTTAAAAGGTATTCAGAAGCAAGGATGAGAAGACGTGTAAACTGCTAAGGATCGGGATAGACGGCCGGTCTTTGAAAGCTATCAGAACAATATCAATATCAAAACAATATCCGGAACGGCGTTAAGTCTCGCTGGCCTCAAGATAATAGAATTCATGGGGCGGTGTTGACGCAGATGTTCATCAATTCTCGACGAATACCTTTCAAGAGCTGCCTGTAATAGATTATGTATTCACGTGTAGTTGGTCTGGTTCAGCGGATGGCGTATTTTCATTCCAAACAGTCGGTTTTTCATACTTGCGGTTTTCCCGAAAACGGAGTGCTGCTTTAGAGACCTAATATTGT
Source organism: Rhagoletis zephyria (assembly GCF_001687245.7). Taxonomy (NCBI): domain Eukaryota; kingdom Metazoa; phylum Arthropoda; class Insecta; order Diptera; family Tephritidae; genus Rhagoletis; species Rhagoletis zephyria. Next base: position 21,965 of record NW_016158697.1, read on the forward strand.
TTATCCGGTTGTTTTCTTAATTTCTAAATGAGGTACCGGTATTTTGCAAATTTCTAGTTTTTGAATAACTCGAAAATCGATCTTCGAAAAAGACGAATAGTCGAACAAACTACAACGCAAGCAACAACTGAATAATGAGTCTTCGGATTGCTGAATAAAGCGAAGCGTATCAGGAGGTAAGACGTTGCTCGGTTGGTAGAAGTGTATATTACATTAAATGTGTAAAATTAAACTCAATAAGCCGGCATTTTAATTGCGAAAAAGAAACACAATTTACTCCCTCTACTTCAACCGTAAACGTGTTTATTTAGAGTTTAGTACGCTATGCGAGCAGAGCTGGCAGATGTATGCCTCAGTTTATATGCATGTGTATGTATGTGTACCTTAATTTTTTTATCCTTCACGTTTTGATTGCATTTTTAATTGCGCAATTTACAGCTGAAATCTTATCTTGAACCTGTGGAAGTGTTTTATTTCAAGAAAAATTACGCAATTATGTTGAATGGCTCAAGGAGACAAAATTAAATTTATCAGCCTAACAGGGCTATTTTGGCTCATATAGTGGAAGGTGATAGAAATGTACACTCCTATAGCTTTTCTAAACCACAATTAATATAAGCTACACGATATTACTGAAGCTCCTGAAAGAGATATGAAGAAAAAATTATCCTATGCCTCGTCAAAAATCGCAAATTTTTTAACGGAATTATTTTAACTAATGTATAGGTAAAGAAAAAAGTTACTTACATGAATGCGGCAAAATGGTCCAGGTTATCGCATGCTTCAGTGGGGTGTGAGTATATCCTACTTATTCATAGTCACAAAAAAACTATTTCTTAAGTCAATTGCCAAATATAGAAATTTTATTGAAAGCTACTAATTGAAAGATCTAAAACCGGTATCTGTTTGCCTTCTAAAAAGTAAAAGAAAAGTAAAAGAAATTAGAAAAAGAATCTATATAATTTTAAAAACTAAAAATGATTAATTATATTAAAAAAAATAAAAAAGAGCAACAAATTAATAACATAAGAATTTAAAAACCAACTTATATTCAAAAAATGTTTGTTTTTAAAAGAATACAATCTAAAAATTAAGAGAAGGTTAAATTGAAAAAGAAAAATGTATAATTAATTTAAAAAAAGACAGAAATATAATTTTATTTTTTATATAATTAAATGAAATAAAAAAAAAACAATAAAACATAAAAAAAGAATTGAAATAAAGAAACGAAATGAGTTTCTAAATCTTAAATTAAATTAAAAAAATGTGTATACCTTTCTTTTTTAAAACAATAATATTTAAAAATTAAAAAAAAACTAAATACAAAAAAAAAGTTTCTTAAAATTGAATAAAGTTAAAAAATAAATAATTTTTTCTTTCTAAACGATAATCCTAAAAATTAAAGAAGCTGAAACAAACAAAAGAAAAATGTCTAATTTGCGAATAAAATTTCTTTTTAAAACAATAAAATCCTGAAATTAAGGAAATTTTACAAAATTTTTTCAAACAATAATGTCGATAAATTTAATAAAAATTAAGTTAAAAAAAGATTAAATTAATCAAGTTTTTAACCGACTTCCAAAAAAGCAGGAGGTTATCAGTTCGTTGGAATATTTTTTTTTATGTATGTTACCGCATAACTTTGGACCATATCGCAGTTGTCGTATTTCTGAAAATTACCGTTATATGAGAGGTAGGCGTGGTTGTTGTTAGATTTTGCCCATTTTCAACACCGTCCGTCCTACGCCAGAAAGAAGTGCACGTACCAAGTTTCGTTAAGATATCTAAATTTATACTCGAATTATCGTGTGCACAGACGAACGGACAGACGGTCACCGCTTAATCGATTTCTCTTTTCATTCAGATCATTTATGTATACATTTGTCTATATCTATCTCGATTCGTTTTGCCTGTTACAAACAACCGTTATGTGAACAAAGTTATAATACCCTTGTGCGCAAGTGCGCTCGGCTATAAAAATAGGGGTATACTTTTTTCGATATAGTAAAATCCTAGGGGGTGAGAGCATTACAATTCCGACTTTACTATTTTTGGACCACCCTAATGTACAAACACCAAATCTCGCTTCTCGAAAATGTCATCGTGGAGAGCATCCATGTGTAGTAAGTAAGATAAAAAAACGAACGTCTCGAAATTAAATATTGAACTTGAGTTCATTAGTATGCAAACAGGAAAGCAGATTGGATTATATTTTCAATTTTAATTTCAACGAAGGCTATGATGGCGGAAAAATCCCAAACAAAGCGCAACAATTCCATTCAATTCATTAGAAAATAGACGAAGATTCGCGCGATATTTGCGACAGACAACGGAGTGAGTGAGTTTTGGCTTTGTTCAATGAAATTACCGCCATTGCGCGTGAAATTATGCAATAGCTATTTTTCCACTACTGGTGTGCGGCTGCTGCTGCTGCTGCTGCTGCTGAAGCTGAAACAAAGGCACAAATAACGCTAACAAATATTGTAGATATGTATAACAAAAATAAAACGTGAGATGCACTTAAGCAGCTGAGCCAAGCAAGAGTAGGTGGCAGCCATGGCCGATCAATGTTACAGCCAACCAACCAGCTAGCGAACGGCGAACGGCGAACGTTGGAAAATCCGTTGTAGCGCGAAACGAGACAAGTGAAAGTGAAATGCAAATAACAATACGCTCAGTGGAGAATGGAAAAAACCTCGCTGCGGAAAATTAAAATTGATTTTGCAATTAAACGAGGATAATTTTAAAAAGATTAAATGCAATTAAATTAATTGAATTGTATGCCAATTTAAATGGAAGTCTGACATTAAGTGTACGTAGTATGTCAAGTGGCATCCTTGACTTTGCGTCAGAAGACTGCTATGCAAGTACATACATATGTACATATGTATGTATTTACTTACTTACGTTGTTGGGTGTGGTACTTCCCTAGATACTATTCTATACATTCTATACTACGATTCAATAACATATTACGTTTGTTTTTGTTCCAAAATAATTTAAGCTACTCAGGTTTTTTTTTATACATATGTGCAACCAAACAATCAAAATTTTGAAACGAATGCCAAGTGAATGCAGATCCTATATTTTATGCATGCGTCACATCTTTCCGTAAAAAATTTCCGAGAATCCAAAAAGTTACAGGTTACAGGACATCATTTAAACTCGACCTCCTCCTCCCGCTTCCACGGATAACGGTACCTCGTTTAGAGGTTTAAAAATACAATGCGTCAGCAATTTTGTCATCAAACTGCAGTAGATCGTATTACGTACGTATTTCCATGAATTTCAAATTTAAAGTTGGCCACTAACTTTTCATTCAACACAGAACAATACCAAAATAGTTTTTTTTTTTTTATTTATATTTATGATAAACAAGAAATATCACTTTGCAGAAAAAAGTTTGCATCTATCTTTCCTTCATAGATACATATAAGCATGGACCAGTCATTAGCTCGTCAACAGCGTCTTCACCCGATTTGCTTTTAGTGCATAAATACTTTCAACTAAGTTCATCTTTCGACGAATAAAAATAGGCATTATAAAATTAGCGGATGCGCGTGCCGCCTTTTAAATTCCGGCGCACGGGTGGCCGGTGACACCCTAAAGTGAGCCACTGAGCAAAAAGGTATGAATTTGCCACGAATTACGAATGTATGTACTTACCTTTACTTAAATGTCCAACAGCAAAATTAACAGTTTTCTCGCAAAACCCTGGGGCTGACCTGCAAATAAAAGCGTTTTTTTTTTGTTTTTGTTTGCCGAACAATTTTGACCCTTTTTAATTTTTGTTTTATTTCCTGCAGTCCTTATGCTACAAAAACAAAATCGCAATGCCTCCAAAATAAATACGCGCACATAAAAAGGTATTTTAATTTCATTAAATTTTATTTACTTGACCTTTTTTTCACCACTCCACCATCACTTAAATTATGCATTCATTTGCTTAGTTTAATTTTTTTATTATTTTTGTTTTTTTTTCTTGCTTTACTTATTTTTTAATAAATTGCGTTTATGTTGGTGTAGTTGTCTGTGTTAATGATTTTTAATCAATATTTTTTTATCTCGTTGTGTGTGTGTGTGTGTGAATTTGTGTCAATGTGCTTGTGGTTGGTGTGTGGTTTCGCTTTTATTTTTATTGCGCGTGTGGTATTTTACAAGTTTTATTTTATTTTAATTTTTATCAATACGCTCTAAATAAAAAGACTTAACTCGAATTAATTATAATTTTTTTTTTTTTAATTTTCTTATATTGCTATCATTCTCGTATATATGTTAAAGTATACTTTTGGTTTCATATCCACTATCCGCGTCTGGCAATGAGTTTGTTGTTATAAATAAGAACTTATATACTTATGTATGTATGTGTGTGTTTTACTTATTTTTAATGATTATCTTATTTTTATGCAAATGCGCCTAACTTTAATCGTATCCACTATTGATTTTGTTAGCCTACTTTTCTTTATTTTAATTTATCTGTGTACAAATGAATTCATGTTTTTGTTTTACCTTATTTTTGTGTAGCTTTAGTTTTTGCTTTCAGAAAATTTTCTACATTTATGCTTATTTTAATTAATGCATATGTGTACCTACGTGATAATTGATTTTGTTTTTGTTTTTTTTCCAAAATTTTTTTTCTAATGATTTTTATGCATTTTTTCTTATTGTTTTTGTACAATGTAGTATTTACATTTTAGCTCTGGTTATTATTTTCATAACCAACTTTTTCTGTCATATTTAACAACTTGTCTTTTTATATATTTATTTTTTGACCATTTCCTATTTGGCTTTGCATATAAAATTTCATATTTTTTTTTTTCATCTTAGCGCACGGCTTACATAAATGTATGTACTAATACTTGTATCAGTTCTTAAGTTTTCGAAAGGCAACTAAAAACCTAGAATTCTTATAATTAATTTTAACCATACTTTAAGTCAAATTTGATGCACTTCATATTTAATATTGCTCTGTCATTATAAAATATTTTACTAGCAGTTTAGCGGTTGTGTTCATGAAAAAAATCCTTCAATATAAACAAATAACAGTTAGATGTGAAGATTTTTATTGCAGTGTTGCCATCAACATCTGAAGCTGCACTCCTTGCAGTTCCTTCGAATAACTCCGAATCCCGCATACCAGAAATCTTCACCAAATAGTTGGTTGTAATTCCTCCGAGAAGATTAATATTTGTCTCAAGATTTGCTAAAGACACTTCTTCGACGTACATATCGACAAAGATTACAAAAATTAAAACTAGAAATGAATTTATTCGGTCTCGGTATTTCATCCTTTAAAATTGATGTAGCTGCCGAAGATTTTGATTCACTACTAACTAGATCATTTTAGCCGGCCGGGGCGTTTGTTCGCGAGTTTGAGTATAAACTTAATGATAGTAATAACAACGTAGCAAAATTTATAATATTAACCCTACAATGGTCACGTGTTTTACAGTGTGAGATGGTTGGACGAACTGCCCATTGGAAACGAGCGCTGCTATGCTTTCTCCAGTCACAGCAAATTATTTTGGCCGTTTTCATATCTGCCCTCGAAGTAAGAATAAATATTCCAGAAGTGCATGTGTGAGTTGTGGGAGGTGTACTGGCAAAACGCGCATGAAGAATGCCTGCACATTTTGTGTACATAAGTGAGTAAAATTTTCCAAATTTCAGAGGCCTCCAATTAATTTATGTTTGGATGGAATTTTGCTTTTGGTTTTTAAGTTAAATGTTTTAATGCTTTGTTACGATGCAAAGTAGTTTATTCATTGTTTTCAATAAATAAATACATTTATTCAATTAATTGTATGCCTGTTATTAAAAACACTAAAAACTGGATACAGTTTGTTTCTTTTCGGTCCTTTTTTTAATTTAAAAATATTTTGTCTTAAAATTTAAACCATGCGATCGAAAAGATCCAAAAATGTATTTGATGCTATATTATCATTTATATTCTCATAATTATTTGTCCTATTACAAAACAAAAATGGTCTATGACCAGGTGACTTTTGGTGTAGCTATATACCACGTGACCATCGAAGGGTTAATTCTGATTCAAAAGACTAACTCGCAAGCCAACCTGTACTTGATTGTAAAAAACAAATGGTTGCATATCTTAAGACATTTTTTCAAATTTCTTCAACAGTTGGGGCTAAAATAAAATAAAATTCTTTTTTTTCTTCACTTAGTACGAGATCCGACAAAGGAACGACCTTCACCCATCTGTTTAATGGATGAAATCAACTTTGTATGAAATTTAACGTGTTAGGAAATATTTCGCGAGTGGATTGGCTGAAAAACTCCTGTCCAGGATTTTTTTAGTTAAAAATTTAAAAATCCTAAGCATAAATCCTATAGAATGTGTTAAAGAGATGCGTGAAATTTACTAGTATTACCTACCTGTCAATATCTGCCAACCCGATGGGTAGGCCAGAAAAAAAATAGACAACCCAACGATTTCGCATTCTATAATAATATATAATTCTTAATATTTTTAATTGGTACATAATTTGTTCATTAAATAAGTACGAAAATAAAAAAAATATATTTTTGGAATATTTAAATAAAATTATCCTGACCAGGATTTTTTCAGCAAACCCTCTTCCAAAATATTTATTAACACGTTAAATTTCCATAGGAAAGATTTCATTCATTAAACAGGTGGGTGAAGGTTGTGCCTTTGTCGAATCTTGGACTAATTTGGTTCTTTTATTGACAGATTTTACAAAGTGATTACTTGATTTCAGCATGATTTGCTTATATTTACATACATAAATTACAAATGAGCCGCAAATTATGATAATGTGAACATGCCTTTAGTCCGCTATTAATCGATGTGATCCCCTAATTCTGCCAGAGGATGCATACCATCCCGGCTTTGAGTTAAGCTACGAAATCATAAATGAAATACAGATTAATAGGTTGTATAGTTTAAGTGCTAGGTATGTTTTTTCGAAAGCTAATTTCCGAAAAAAATTATAAAGAACTTTCAAAGTTATCTTTCTTTGCCAATGTACACATTTAGATGACTTGGAGCGTAACGTTGAACACCTTAATGATACTGTTTTCAAATTTGTTTCGAAAGTATGTACCAAAAGGTAATATTGTTCTTGAAGAATCAACACAATTATGGTTCACTAAAGAGCTTACAAACTTGAAAACTAAAAAGTAGGAATGTGCCGGGTATCTGGTAGATATCCGGAATCTGGCTTATCCGGCCGTTTGGCTATCCACATCACTACAAAAATGGCCATCAGAGCCGTTGGCGATTTCCTCTTAGCATTGCCAAATATCCTGGTCTCGCTCTTCAATAGAAGCTTTCACTAGAGTTCGGCCTTCTCCATATGATGCAACTGGTTTCTCCATGCAAGCTGATTTATATTTTCGAATTAGTTTACCATCATCATCGAATCCACTCCCGCTACCTTTTCCAAACCGTCCGTGAAAAAGTTTAGGGATCTGCGGTTGGGTTTAATTGCTTTGCGCCATCTCTCCTCCTCAATCGTTGTGCGAAACCTTCGTTTCCACTTAAAGCTAGGCGCCATTAAGTCCATGCTGACTGTCCCCTATGGCTGTCAATCTACCTGCGGGTAAATTGTGGATTATTTCAAGAGTAGCCGTTGGAGTGGACCACAGCGTTCCCGTGATGCACAGTGTCGCGTGGCGCTGAGCTTTCTCCATTATATGATGACTTTTTTGCGGCATTCCACCATACACCCAGAAAAAAGTCAGCTGAATATATTTCTCTCAACACATGATTTGGTAAATATAACCAAATAAGGTAACTATAACCAAATAATATGTTGAGGAAAACATATTTAGTTGACGTAACTAAACTCTTTTCTCAGTGTAACAAAGCGCGAAGTGGAGCAGTATTGGGCTGAATATTGCTGTGTAGAACCAATGCACCAATGCAGGTGACACCCAGCCTTATGTTACATGCATGAAGGGCGTTAATGGCTTTCTTCACCCTTTGCTCAACATAGCAGCTCACATTCTCTGCCCTTTGAAGCCTTGTCAGGGGAGATGGTTGCCCAGAAAATCAGCTGGTTGCTTAAAACGGTAATATTATGAAATACGTGAGCTAGACAAGGACAAGAAGGCAAAAACATGCCCTTTCACAAGGTTGTGTGTGTAACATCAAACAAATTTTGCCTCGCCACCTGATTCGCTGGATCCGATTGTAGTGTGCAAGAAGTTCAATAGCTAAGAATAGTTCACTCATTCTTGGCTGTTAGAAGTTTTTACAATTTTTGGATGGTTTTTTGGTTCATTATGCTCTAAAATCAAGTGCTTACAAAGAGGCAGAGAGTAATTGTGATTACTACAGCGCTTAAACCGTACATTTACTTTGAATAAATATCCCACTTTGCTTTGAAAAAGATAACTATGAATGCTTAGGATGCCGTATTAGCCAAATATGTAAGGTGAAACTGTCCAAAAAGAGTTACTGCGAGTTTTTAAATTGTTTTAATGTGCAAATTAAAACTGCAATGGCGTTTGCTTGGCACAAAATTTAAGTGCCAGCAAAATATATAACTTTGACTTTGGTCCAAAAATGTTTTTTTTTTTTATTTTTCCGTTGGACCAAAATACGTAGGCACGTCTTAAAGATGATGTTAAAAGGACTACAAGGAGAATAGCCTGCCTCTTTGCTCTTTCCAACTCATTACTAAGCACTTAAAATATAAATAAAAAATAATATGAACTAGCAGATGAAAATTGTGATGAAAAATATGTTTCTTGATCTTTTTGTACTCGTATGCATGTATAACACTTGAATAACAAAAAAAAGGAAATGAAAAGAAAATTCCACGAACTCTTTTTGAATGATGCGGCACAGGTCATGCGTATGATCGGGTAATTCACTAATCTATGTATGTTTTAAATTATTCAATGAAATGCGAACATATGTATGTAGGTGTTACAAAGAGGGACAGTTTTCTTTTCCCACTAGGTGTTACAGAGGTCAATATTTAAGTTAAGCACATCAACCATACTGCCACCCAGCGGAAAAAGAAATTCATATTGCACTGATTCTGATATTTAACGATCAAACAAATGTATAAATAATATTTCGATTATTTAGGTTAACAAAATAAATATGTATATATATAACTGAATGAACAAAGATTAGGCAAGGCTATTGTAGTAGCCCTCCATCTAGTAGCCATTTAACTGCACACCCGGCCCTTTGGCCTGTCTGTCGCCTTATAGTTTCGTTTATTGCTGTCGGTGTAGTTAAAAAATGTTGCGTAAACTCAGTTTGAATAAGCGTTCTTGCGAGTATATCCCACTTCTCGCCTTTAGGTCTAATTTGGAGGCATCGGTGTATAAGACCACAGCTTCGAGGAAAGATCTCTGGGGCGAGTTTTTTGTGAAATAATACCTCGAAGCAAAGAACTGTGCTATTTAATATGAGAATCTTACGTTTTAGACACTTCTTTCGTTAATTAACTATTTTAGACTTATACAGGGACGATGTCGTAGAGTAAAATGAGACGCACAACCATATCAAGCCCCATCGTCAGCTTCGATGTGTGCCCAAAATTATGCCCGGATAGCTGGGTTTCGCATGCAGAGTAGACCTTCTTTCCAAATTGTTATTTAGGCCAGTTCCTTTTCTTCCTCTTCTTCTCGTACTCCCAAGCACCGGACCAGAGATATAATAAAATTTCATATTCATAAATGGTGAAATTTTCCATCGGGTACACTTAATTTAGGTTAGGCAAATTTAGAGTACTAATTTGGTACCTTAATTACTTAAAATCGATGGAGAAGTTTTACAAAACAAAAGCTCTTGTTTGAACACTAGCCTGGCCGTAGCTTAAGTGGTAAACAAATTTAAGATCCATAAAATTTTAGGTCTTAAATCTCCCAGTATTAACCCGTTCAGGAGCAAGGAAAAAATGTTTCACAAAAAGTTATTCCACCCATAAGGAAATTGTGTCAGTTGTCTGTAGTTTTATAATATTTTTAGAATATACCTCATTAAGCTACTTTTAACAAGCAGTTTTAGAAAAAAGTATTTATATTTTTTGTGAAATTTTAAACTGGTTAAAAAAATAGTTTACCATAATTTTTTTTTTTAAATAAAACGAAATTTTTACGAAAAAAACAGCTTTTTAGGAAATAAATATATTTATGCAAATTAGAAATCATTTACCAAACATTATAAACAAAAAACTTTTGAAGTTAAAAATTATTTTCTTGGTAAATTTATTTCGTTTTTCATTCTCTTTTTTGAAAGATACAATTTAAGGAAAATTAGTGAAAAAACTTATGTAAGATGATATTTTTTTAATTTCCTTAGAAGAAAATTATTATTTTTTTTGAAAATAATGTCTATCAAAATTAAAAAAATTTTGCCCTTATGCATTATTTTTCGGCAACAAATGATTTATTTGGGAAAAATCAGTATTTATTTGGAAAACTATATTCGAAAAAAAAACACACACAAAATCTAAAACATGTTTGAAGAAAAGTTTTTTGAAAGTAATGTTAAAAAAAAAACAATAATTTCTTAGTAAAAATAAAAAAAAACTTAGTATATAAAAATTAGGAAAAAATTTCTTTGTTATTTGAATTTAGTGAATATTTGAGGAAAAACTTGTGTTTTACGTAGAATAATTTATCTGGTAATACACGAAATTTTTTGTTTAACTCTCGGTAAGTTTTTTAAAATTATTAGCTTATGGTGCGTTAACACTAGCAAGACTATTAAATCGACGTAACTTGAAAGATTAATATTAGTAACAAAATACTTATAATTTAAAGTAACACAAATTTAAATTTAATTTTTTTTTTATTACAATTAAGTATTTATTTTTGTTTTATTTTAGAAAAAAATATTGGCAGTCAAATGTGAAAATGGCTCAAATGACCCTTGTCCGATTTTTTAGGTTTAAAAAGTTGTAATTATGCAGCCTGATTCGATAATACCTAGCCGTACCTAAATAGTGGAGTTGGTATACTTTTTCATGGATCTGTCTCTTCTACCTCTGGTACTTACAAATATCGGACCAAAGTTATTGTACCATTTCATGTGAATGTTACACATTATCTCGTAAGTTACTCGGCTGTTTAATTTTTTCGTATTTGTGTTTCTACAAATAAATATTTAATGATATTTTTCTACTTTCCTTTCTAAACTCTTTTAGCTCCGCTAAATTCAATTCCTATTTCTTAATGATTTAATTTTGACTGACATATTCTATTGCAAAGCGAATAAAATCTAAATTTCCTAGAAAATGTCCTCCAAAAATTAACCCAGCGTACTAAGAGGAATGTGGCTTCCTGTGTATATGATACCGGCCAAATCCGATTTTAGGACAAACTAGTTTTTCCTAGGCTAAACCAGCTGTTCCCAGCTCCGATTCATCCGTCCAACGCGGAAACAAGCGGGACGCAACATTATGGTGGACTGCGTACCTGGAGTTGCTCTGGATTTCATGGCCTCATATCGATGGTTATATGCAATAACGACACAATTCAAAATTCGAAAAATGAAAACTCTTTGTACTCTTAAGTGGCTTATGTCTTTAATCCTTGTCTAATCCATGTCTAATTCTTACTAAAATAAGTAGTAAGGATTACTGCAGTTAGTCACTTAACAGTAGGAAGTTATTTGATTTTTTGAATTTTGAATTGTGTCGTTATTGCAGCGGACCATCGATATGTACAATGAATGATTTCTTAATTTTTTGCTGTCAACTCTTTTGTTATTCAAATTATTCCCATTCAACACTTATAATAAAATTTAAATCATGTTTTGATGAACTATACAAATGTTATAACTTATAAGTAATTAATTTTAATATTTACAACTAATAGATTAATTATTTACTATATACTTGCAATGACACTATTTTAATAAGCTGTAAATTAAATTAATCGCTTGTGTGAATTATGTCAGTGTGTTTATTAAAATTTTATAGGAATAAATTTAAATAACGCTTTCGAATCTTTTAAGGCTTTAGTATAAATCAAGAATCATCAAGTATTGATCAATTATCAAATTAAGTTTAACTGAAACCTATGTTTGTCTAACACTTAAGCTTGTAAAAATTTTATGTACATATGTATATGTATGTATTTTTGTATGTAGAGATATATTTACAAATCGATGTTCTACAATAAATTGCTTTTGCGAAAATATTCTTTGCATCAATAGAAATCAAAATTAAAATTTCTAGTGAGTGTGCATGTGTTTTTGTAAATGGTTTGATATTACAATTTATTTATCAAATAAAAAGCTGCTGTCTTTTGTCGATTATTGTTATTTACATATGCATGCGTACATTTGTATACTCGTATTATAGTCTATTTGCAACTGAGATTTTTAGACTTCTAAGAACAATTATTTCTTACGTTTACGCCTAGGCGGATATTCTTCGTCGAAACGACGAGCCGCCAACGTTTATTGTTTACGTATACAAAAATAAGAATGTGCTTCTAGGGTTACATATGCTTCTACTTACATACACTGGCAATCAATGTTTAATATTTCCAATGTTTTTCAAGTTAAAATTTTTTTGTTATTTTTTTTATGAAAATATGTTTCATGCTTTATTCAAAACCACATAAGCCAAACTTTCAAGATAAAAAGAAATGTATACTGGGATCGATAGGGGATTTAGTATAGGGTATAACCGGTATTTTATTTTTTTTGTTGTGGTGGAAATAATATTTACTGATGTTATTGAAGGTCGAAAAATCAATTTGTGAATTTCTTTTAATTGGAGTAACTAAAAAACCACTGTATTAATTTAAAATATTTTAGTGTCATTTGAAAGGTATTAAAAATATATATATATTTCTTTTTATATACATATGTTTTACTTTTTTTGTAAGGCTTATGAGAAAACGGAGTTTTTATAAATGACGAAAAAAAGACAAAATTAATAACAAAACGATTTTTATTATTAAATCTCGTAATTGACAACATAAAAAAATTTGCTAATCACATAAAGGAGAAATGACATGATTTTTAAAGAAAAAATACATTTGTTAAAAAAATTTTTTTTTTATAAAAACTTGTTTTTTCATAAATTCTTTCAAAAAAGAATAACATTATTGTACGCCGAAAGAGAGGCACTTTTATTGCGTTTCTAACGACATAAAAATCTTTGAAATACTCTCAATGGTTTACGAGATATTTAAGTTTGAAAAGTAAATTTTTTGACTTTTTGACCTTAAATAAAACTTACATTTTTTGTTTCCACCGAAAAAAACAATTGTGTTCTTGTAATCTCTATAAATTCCTCTATAGAGCGCACAATTTTTTTGTTCCAAAAAACGAGTTGTTTTTACAGATTTTTTATTGCTGAGCTTTTTGCACTGTTTACCATATAAAAGGGAATTTCTTGTAGAATAAAATGCGCTTGATCGTTTCCAAACAAAATTTAAAAAATGAACGCTATATTCTACATATAAATTACAATTGTGATATGCATAAAATCGAAAATCCGTCGGAAAAAAATTCATTAAAAATCACCGCGATTTTTAGCCGCTAAACTTGCACTTGTTTCACTAGAATTACATAGCCGATCTACACCCCGCGACAAAAGATAGCACATCAATATTTTTATCAGTTTTGACTACTTTTCTTTTTCGTTTTTAGGGTTCATTATTTTTATATAAAAGTATAGCTCTTTATATAACAAATACCATACAACTCTAAATTTCAGGCTTTGTACAAAAATTATAAAATTTCCATAAAGTTTTCATCCCAACCGAAGCATTTTAATATTAATCTCTAGAATAATTTTTCGTATGCAGTTTTAAATTCTAGTATAATAAAGTGCAAATTGTAAGTTTCTAAAAAATCGCGTTGTTTTTTTTTTATAATTTTTTTTCTGACGGTGTTATGCACTCTTTTCCATCTAAAAAAATTACTTTGTATGGAAGATAATGCGTGATACCGTCAACAAAAAAAATTATCAAAAATCAACGCGATTTTTTAGCAAATTCAAACTTACACTTTCTTGCACCAGAATTTAATAATCTATAAAACTGCGCACCAAAAATTATTCTAGAAATTAAAATGAAAGTGCATGGAATTGTGGTGAAAAGTTATGAGGAATTTTTGTAATTTTTGTACACCGTCTAAAATTTAGATTTGTATGATATTTGTTAGATAAAGATCCATAATTTTATATAAAAACAATGAAACTAAAAAAATAAATAGAAAAGTAGTCAAAACTGGTAAAAATGTTGATGTGTTATCTTTTATCACGGGGTGTCTTTGCATACCCAACATTTTTCTAAAAATTTAGATTAAAAAGTTCAAAATTAAGACGAAAATTCGGTGAATGAAGTTCTGTGCAAAGTTTGAAAGTTTGGCTTACATGGATTTGATCAAAGCATGAACCATATTTTTATAAAAGAATAACAAAAAAATTTTATCTTGAAAAACCTTGCAAATATTAAACAAAGAAAAGCCCATGCACTTACTTTTGATTGCCAGTGTATTTTACATTTTGAGTATGCGTTTTTAGCAGGGCGTCGGGGCAAAGGTTATTTTTTTCATCGCTCCGTTCCACTATTTTATTTTGCTCCGAGCTCCGCTCCCGCTCCCAGTAAAAAAAAAACTTGTTATTTATTTAATTACTTACATGCATTTCGAGCCCTAACCGTCACAACAATTAGCCGACATTAAAATTTGTATTTTTTTTTATTAAATATGATCCCAATGTATTTTGTCATGTAAATAAAAGGGCAGATATTAATTCAGCCAACAAAAATCTAAAAATGGATCCGAAAAAGGAAAAAAATGAGATGACATGCGGATTTTCGTCCGTTTACCGATTCCAAAACTATCCAAAACTTTGACGATACGAAAATTGTTTTAAATCGGCTACGTTTTAGGCTGGTTTTCTGAAAATTTTCTTTTATTTTCGTTCAGTAATTCCGTAAATTTATTAAATGCGGTTGTTTTCAGTGGCAAACAAAAATTAAGTAAATTAAATTTTCATTAAGGAGCTAAGGAGCAAATGCATATTTTTAGCTCTTTGCTCGGCTCCAGCCAAAATCCTTTGTGCCTTAGCTCCTTGCTCCTTTGCTCCGCTCCGCTCCGAAACCCTGGCTTTTAGGCATTTACTCGTATTTACCTTCAATGCACTTCACATCCCCTTCAGCAAGATTTCGCAGAACACTTTGAAATTTAAAATTTGTTATGCTTGGGTAATTTCTTCCAATGAAAGTGCACTAATTAGAGTCTCATTCAAGTTGTAAATTTTGTATGTAACAGCGCTCGATAATGGATTTGTATTTTATGAAAGATTTTCTACACAATTTATTAGTAATTAATCTTCTTATAAAAACATACGCATATCTAGAATTATTTGTAAATATTTTCTTATGTCTGCTTATGTTTCGTTTCATTCTAAAAAGTGCACTCAAACAGTTTAAAGCAGATTGCACATCATTAAAAAAAATAAAAAATCAAATTCCACCCGTATGCTTATGTCTGTCGTTCCCTGTCGGGAATTTCGTAGTCGACTGCTAAAATAAGCAAATTTTGGCCAACTTATTACGGCTAACTTTTAATTGGTTTCAAGGTTATGGAGGTCCAATTGAGGGATATGTATGTATGTATGCATGTACACTGCCGGCAAAAAGTATTAGCACATCAAATTTTTCAAAATATATGCAACAATTTTTTTTTTAATATTTTTCCACCAACTTTTTATAAAAATATGGTTCATTCAACAATACAAAACATTAAAATATCATTCCTAAACTTTGTGCAAAACTCACGAAACTTCAGCAAATTTTCAACTTTTTAATCAGACTTTTTGGAATTTTGCAGATATGTAGCCCACTCAATTTTATTACAATGAAGTACAAGTTTTAAGTAGCTAGGAATCATTGTTGATTTTTGGCAATTTTTTTCACGCAGTCTCTTCTATACAAAAAAAATAAAAATTTCAAAAATACTTTGATGGAAAAAAGCAAAACACTGTCAACAAAAAATTCTCAAAAATCAATGCGATTTTTGACTAAGTCCCAACTTGCAGTTTTTTACTAAAATTTAAAAGTTCTAAAAAATCTGATTAAAAAGTTGAAAATTTGCTGAATTTTCGGCAGCTTTGTACAAAGTTTAAGAATAATATTTCTATGTTTTTTGTTGCAGATAGAACCATACTTCTATAAAAACCTTTGCGGAAAAAATATTAGAAAAAAAATGTATGCATATATTGTGAAAAATTTGCTGTACCAATACTTTTTGCCGGCCGTGTATGTAAAATTGTTTCACAATTTTCACCTTCGACAAAAATCTTATTTTCAAAACCAAAGAATTGATAACAATTACATATGTATAAATGTACATTTATTGTCATTGTGTTTTTTATTGGAAGCGAGAAAACATGGATTTAGGCAATTTATTTACAATAATATAGCCGAAAATATTTATATATAAATATGCATGAATGTATGTTAATAGCACATCTTTAGACTAACTAAATATATATCATGCAGGTAATAGTTAACCTAAAATAAGTATAGAAACCAAGGGTACCAAAAACATTCTGTTAATTGGCACACTACAAGTGAAGTTATATTAATAACCGGTTTGTAGTTAGATGAAAACAAGCTGACTTTGTTTGCGAGACATCATCATGTAAAAGTAGGCAGTTGAAAGCAAAGTAAAGTAGTCGAGGCGTAGTCACCCCTAGTCGAAAAAATAGTGAACTTATAGTGCATCTATAGTTAGTTAAGTTCCCTACAGGGCTAGGTGCGTTTACTCATACATACATATGTAAACGGTTTTACATTAGAGTGGTTCACAAACAAATCTTTATCTGAGGACGGGGAAGAGCAGTGGCCCAATGTAAGGGATGTCGAAATGTCTGACGTGGAAGAGTTTCCTGCAAATACAGAACTCGAAGTAGCCTTTCGTGGCAGGGAATTTGTAAGCGAAGATGAAAAAGTTGAAGCAAAACCAAGGCTTACGCGTATCCATTCTGCAACTACGTACAGGAAATTAAACGCAAGAAATGCTAGCCTCCGCAAAAGGGCAAAAAACCAATGTGCCTGGAAAAAAATTGTGAAAAAAATTGTACCTGTATCTTTTGCGAACGAAACAATTTGTATATTTTAATAGAATAATTTAATTTAAATTGCGTATTCAAATTTTGCGTTGCATTTTTTAAATTCTTAATAAAAGTTTTAAGATAAAGACTATGAATAGCTTGTTGTACGCTAAGTTTTTCATATAAAAACACACGGGTACCCTGGTTATGTGTTTGTATTGGGTTGTCGAATTTAGAATCTTATAAGTACGGTAACATAGCACCTAATTTCATAAGTGACCACTCAAACGACGCAAAATTACTTTAGTTTCCTAAATCCGAAGTCCAAATGCTATTCTAGTAGTGGTCCTACAGCAATTAAAAATTGCTAGTGGACATACGGGTACCTCGGTTATGCATTCTAGGGCTGCGGTGCCGCTAGAGCTTTGAAGTTTCTCCTGAAAATTTTTTTTCAGTAGAAATGCTATAAAATCGTAAAAAATAACCCATTTTTGTATATAATGGATAAGTTAATTGGGTATAGAAAAAATAATTAGTAAATTTTAAAGTTAGAATTGCGTCATCATTTTATTTTTGGTGGTTTTTTGAAGGTAAATATTCTAATTTGTTCAAAAAATATTTATTTTAAGAAATTCTACGAAATATATATTTTCTTCCCTTGGTAGAATGCATGAAAAACTTCAAAGCTCGGGCGACACCATTAGATATTAATCGATTTCGAAATAAAAAAAAAATACGTACCTCGTTTTTTCCATTTTGTATACTTCCGGGCGATGGCAGCAGGAAAATTGTAACAAATTTATTTTCTGCGTATTCGTGGAGCACCCTAATCTACATACATATGTACATATGTAAGCATTCGTACATTACCAAGTGATTTGAAATTATCTGCATCGGTGGCAAACTTGCAGTATCTTCATAAATTGCTGCTTTCTGCTTGTAAGCATGCTCAGCTTTTAATATTCTGCTATCTTTTGCACTTACGACCAATTTTGTCCAAATAACTATCTTACGTTGATTTGCAACTAGCAAGGAGCAAACAAATAATTTGGCAAATAAATTCAATTTGGTATATCGTTGAAAGACAAATAAGTTTCTAATGAAGTCGACTTAAGTGCAGGAGATTTATTTTTGGACAAAAGCTGTTGATAGCTAACGCTTTGCAGAAAATAGTCGCCGCTTGGACGGCATGTTAAATGTGTTCACATACATTTCAGTATGTGCTTGGTATTAATTTTAAGCAAATATTTCTCATGAAATTGTTTATCAGATGTGAATTAATATTAGGTAAAGTAGAAAAAAAAAATTTTTTTTTGGGCAAAGAAACTATGTATAACTGAGGCTTTGTTCATTAATCTCACGGCAGCATACAATAAAATTTTAAACCAGTATCTTTTACGCCGAACTGCGAACAGTTGGGTGGTAAATCAGGCAATGTCATTCCTCAGGGAAGTTTTAAGAAATGCCTATAATAGAGCAAGGCGCATGAAATAAGGGACTAAGAAAGATTTTAGAAATGCATCCAAGTTAAGTAAAGGAGTGGAAGCTGAGGTATTGTGTCAGAAAGTTGGCCCCGAAAAGTCTTATAAGCTCTCAGGCTACTGCAGAAGCTTTCAGGCGAAGATCTGTGCTGCGAATAAAGTGGATAAGCAGTCAGCGCGAAAAAAAAATGCTGAACAAAAATTAAAGAAAGCGAGAATTGCCTATTACTCCGGTAAGCGGCTTTTTGAGAAAACATAGAGTCTTAATCCAAAAATTTTACTCAAAAATGGGGTGTCAAATTAAAGCGCTTGGCCTGTAGATGTGCCAACAGATTTTATTTTTTCGAACAGAGTTGCCACATCTAGAACAATTGAATTCAAATTATTTGATAAGCACTGCCATAATAACCGTTCGTTCGATTTTCCCAAAAAAAGGTGTCAAATTAAAAGGCTTCGACTGCAGATATGCAATAAGGTTTTACTTTTTTGACAAAAGTTGCCACCTTTTAAAAAATTATAATCAAATGATCAAAAAAAATCAAATATTACAAAATGGGTATCAATGGAAATGGTTTTGAAAATCTTTCTTTCTTAACTTGACTTTAAGAGCGTTGCCACCTATTTAAAAAATCAAATTAAATTTGAATTAGGGAAATTAATTAGAAAAAAAATGTTTCAACATGTGGGTGCCAAACGAAAGGGTGCTCAGACGATAGTAGCTTAAAAATATTTTAAAGTGGGTTGCCCCACCTGCTTCAAGTGTCGAATTTAGTTAACTTTTTCAAAAGTTATATGAAATGGCAAAATATGGAAGTCAAAGTTGTGTTTTATTACAAAGATCTGCTGTCTAAGTCAATAAAAATTTAAAATTGAGCAGGCCAATGTCTCGAAAAAATTACGTTATATTACAAAGCTGACAATGCACTTTATCTTCTATTGAACACTAATTTACGGGTATATCTTTTTTTGTACGCTACTACGGTATAATTTCGATGAGCCCGTACTCCTGCGTTATACTTTGAATGAAATGTAAAAGGTACAAAAATCCTATTTCATCATATCACAAACACGTGCTAAAATTGTAACTGCCTGCAGAGAATTTTCATGCAAATTCATTGTTTCACGCACGTAGACGACTACCTAAAGCAGGCGAGCACTCAATAGGATGGCGGAAATTTGTGTAACATTTTTATTTTATTTCTCTTTTGGTTGTTTACTTAGCTGAATATCTAAGTAAAGGTAGAAATAAAATCTTTTACAGGCAACTGGAACAGCTAAAGTGTGGTGCTCGTAGCGTAGCGTTTGCTCATACGAAGTACCGTCAGACAGGGCGTATGAGTAATAAACAAATCCTTAGCACAATCAAAACGTGAGCTAAATGAATGAATGTTGCGAAGTATAGTATAGTAGGTGTGTAGTATGCTGCTTGCAAAGTGTTTTTTATATGAATTATGCAGTTGTGCGTTTTGTTGATTTGTTGTTGTTGTTGCTTGTTTTATAAAAATTCATGCATTTGGTTGTACATGGCACGAGTTGCATATGTATGTGCGTGCCTTTTATTTGAAGAAGTCGTCCACTTTTAATTTGATTTCTTTAGCAAACTTTTCTTGCTGCATTCAAAAACGCGCAAAAATGAAGAAGTACTGTGTAGTAAGAAATCACTTGACGCCAAGCGCATGAGTGCTCTTGAAGCACGAATATCTTCATGTACATACATACGAGTATGTAGCTGTATTGTTTTCTTAGAATTGTGTCATACACTTATGCATGCCTAAAAGCAGACTAAGTTAGCGACGGTGACAGCATCTTACTCATATTTTCGATGTCCTGTTTTTCGCACCTGTGCTTTATCTGCCGGCGATGAAATTATTATTGCAAGGAGGGATACTCACGGACACTTCAATGCATGGTTCTTACTTCCAGAAATGTCTTTCATGCATACAAATCTATAAGAATCCTTTATAAAACATCTCAAGTTGTTCACCTGCACTTAAACTGCTCTCATTTCTTTACCCTAATAACGCAACTGCTATGCCATACTACCAATTCTACAAGTACTTTGCAAAGTCTAAAGAATATTTGAAGCATTTCATTGTTTTGCATCCAGTTGTTCGGTGAGTTAAGAATCCTTACCTACATATGTATGTAAATGGTAGCTCAAGCCAACTTGCCGGCTGCCCACCTGCTGTGAACTGCTCTTAAGTAACTAATTTCTACTCTCACCTCCATATTGGCCTATTAAATGCGTCCTGTAGCGCAGAAGTGGGAGAACTTTTCAACCGTCGCTCTGCAACTTTTGCCCCTATTGCCATCTATAAGATAACCTGTGTCAACGCAGCGGCCGCGGCGGCTAGGAAGCTAACGGCAATTATTCTACAAATCAATTGTTTAGCAAGTTTACTCGTCCTCGTACCTCGTATCCCTCACGAACAGCAGACTATTCAAATGAGTTAGTCAAATGAATAAATTTCTGTGTCTGCTGTGCTGCTTGCTTTCCCATTATTGTACTCGCAATAAGCAGCTTGTCGAACAATAAGACTCGGTTGGAAAAATATTCAGCTTATTTCTAAAATCTTGCGCATTTCACAGTGACTTAAGTGAGTTGGTGTGTGTGTGTGTGTATGTGTGTGTGTAGGTGAGTGTCACACGAATGGTTGAAAGTTTAAATTAAATGAAAACTTTTTCAATTACATCAACTGGAATAAAATCGCACACGAAAAATAAGTCAAAAAAGTATGTCAAAGCGAGAGAGAGGGAGGGAGAGGAAAGCAGTTCGGTGCGGAGGGTGGAATTAGAGGTTAAATTCTGTGTGTCGAGTGGAAGTGGGCAAGAAACTTGCTAACTCAGACAATGGACGGTAAGAAAACGATGGGAAAAGCTAAGTGAAGGCGCTGAAAGAAAGCTTTTGTTTCACATAAAAAAAAAAAATGAAAATATTTAATTGTGCTCCTAAATTTTTTTTCACTGCATTCTCTTTAGTGGTGCTTATATTTCGAACGTTTTTATTTTCTTAACTTTCGCATTGAATAAAGTGACCAGATTTGCGAATTTGATACGACAGTTTTCTTGGTATTGACCAGAAGTTATGAGTAGATTGAAATCAAAGTTAAGCAACTAGTTGCTTAGAGGTAACCTTAGGCGACTCATACTATGGCTATTTAGCGCAAAATCTGTAGTTTTGAAATGTGAGCCAACAAAAGTTTTCCGTTTGAGTTTTTAGTATTTAACACAAATGTAGGTCAAACTTTTCGTTGATGAAGTACGGTTACACGAGATATTTGAAAGAACGATTAGTTTTGTAATTAAATGTGGGTGTAAGAAAAAGCATGCGAATTAGTTGATGAATATGTGACATTTGCCATTTTCGATATACTATGCAAATATTTTTATCGATAAATTTTTGCTTTTTTTAGTTTTGTAGGATTAAAAAAAAATAAAAAATAAAATTTTGTTTGTCCTGTCAGCATATGCTTATCATAATCGAGAAACATTTAACGGCAAAACTCTAGACACATATGAAAACCATTTCTGAAAAGTGTTTATCAATCAAAAAATATCGATACAAAAACATCTATGAAATATCCCTTTTGTTACCAGCATCTACAAAAATGTGTAAATTAATCGTTAGCGTTATATTCGAAGCAAAAAAAAAATTATCGAAATAATATATCACTAATCGTTGTATCGATAAAAATATCGAATCAGTATGTACCTATTCAAAAGGCATGGAAAACGATATTTTTCTATTATCAAAAGTATACCTATCGATAGATATTCTCAAATATTGACAAATGTTTTAACAACAGCGGTAACAAAATATCGATAAAACTGTAGAAAAATCGTGTTATAACGATAAAGCGGTTCAAAAAATCGTGAATAATTTTAATAAAATTATCATTCTATATGCTATGAAATATACATACGAAAAAAATTATCGATAAATAAGTTTAAATATCGGTACAAAATTTGGGACAAAAATCAATGCAATATTTTTTTGTTTTCAGCAGCGACAAACATGTGAAAAAAACTTTAGGACAGCTTTAGTTAAAGCCAAAAATATCGTCTAAATTACCGATAAATACGCTTTTGTTACACCGATAAAAAGTGAAATACTTCGAAAACAAATAACGATAAAAAATAATGATCTTGATTTTAAAAAAAAAAAACGTGTAAAAAGTTTTTTTTTCGAACATGTTATTGATAAAGATTCTTAAATATCAATAAATATGTATTTTAATGCGCTGTTTACATGAGGCGATTTCACAGGAAACTTTTAGTTGAAAGCAACAATCGCCTGATGTGAACGGACCTTCAACTAATCGCTTCCAATAAGGTAGAGCAGGGGGGCAGGCAGCTTTTGATTCAAAGAATCGCCACTAAAATTTCCTGTAAAATCGCCTAATGTGACCGCCATTTAATGACAACATACTTATTTTCTTAACAATATCGTTCAAAATGTGTATACCTAAACGTGATCGATATATCTATAGGCAGCAATATAACCAATATAGTATCGATATACCGTTAAGTATTACTTCGATAATAACATCGGTAAAATTAACGAATTCTAATATTAGCTATTTTGAAAAACGTGAGAAAAGTAACTTCTCGGCAACTTTTTTGATAAATATTATTTTATACTTATAACGGGTGATTTTTTTGAGGTTAGGATTTTCATGCATTAGTATTTGACAGATCACGTGGGATTTCAGACATGGTGTCAAAGAGAAAGATGCTCAGTATGCTTTGACATTTCATCATGAATAGACTTACTAACGAGCAACGCTTGCAAATCATTGAATTTTATTACCAAAATCAGTGTTCGGTTCGCTTTACGTCCGATTTATGGTCTACATAATCGACCAAGTGAGCAAACAATTAATGCGATTGTGACCAAGTTTCGCACTCAGTTTACTTTATTGGACATTAAACCAACCACACGAATGCGTACAGTGCGTACAGAAGAGAATATTGCGTCTGTTTCTGAGAGTGTTGCTGAAGACCGTGAAATGTCGATTCGTCGCCGTTCGCAGCAATTGGGTTTGCGAAACACATTTCGAACCGAACACTGATTTTGGTAATAAAATTCAATGATTTGCAAGCGTTGCTCGTTAGTAAGTCTATTCATGATGAAATGTCAAAGCATACTGAGCATCTTTCTCTTTGACACCATGTCTGAAATCCCACGTGATCTGTCAAATACTAATGCATGAAAATCCTAACCTCAAAAAAATCACCCGTTATAATATTTTGTTTGCAGCAACAGTCACAAATCGATTATGCCAACAATATTGGTAAAAATATACAAAAAAATCGGTACCACTATATTCATGCAAACAAACATCGCCAAAAATACACATAGCGATTCTCTTCAACTCCGATAAAAAGTCGTTAAAAATTTTAATAACATCAACGCTAGAAATATCTTAGCTTAGGTGGAAAATAAATATTAAATATTAAAAAAAAAAAATATAAAAAAAATTTTAAATATTTTAAGGTTTAGTTCCTTTTTTAGGACTAAATCGATATTATGTAGGAAAATTCAAACTTTATTGAAATTTTCCCACTGCCATCCACCAGAATTGAAGAATATCGAAAAAAGGAGACCCGTTTTTTTTGGTTTTCCAAATACTTACGAAAACATTTATTTTCCCGATATTAAGTATCAAATCCCCTGCGCCACGGTGTTTAACCGATTTCAAAAAAAAAATACGGGTCTCCTTTTTTCGATATTTTTCATTTCTGCGGTGTGGCTGAAAAAATTGTTTGGACCACCCTAATGTATATATATTTCTATAAAGTTGTCGAGAATAATAAAAACGTTAAATAAGCAAGGCCATGATCAATTAAGTATTTATCGATGAAAATATTGTTAGATAATGTTATCAATAAGTGGCACATATTTATCGCTTCAAATTTACTGCCTATGCTTTAGTCACCCTAACCCTCAGAAGGTATTCAAAATTATTTGTAAAAAAATTAAGTTTAACGAAAATATGTATTAAAGGGATGCTCAATTGGGCGAGCTGTGAGTCTCTGCCTGCACAACGGACGCTACAGCCTTTGAAAGAAAACTTTCTTTTAATTTAACGCTTGATTGACTACGAACGTCGATGCCAAAGAAGACAACCCAAATAGAGAAGAGTGGTATGAAAAACAATTAAAATGCCAAAAAGTCCCCAAAATAATTGATGCAAATGCGAGAAGGGCGATTATTGGCAAAGGAATGAGAATTATGCGCCCGAAGGAATTTCGCAAAAGGGAATTAAAAAAAAAGTACTGAGTTTAATTAAATAAATTATGCAAAGTAGGGCTCTGAAATATATTGAAACATAGGATAACCAGAGTACTTATACTTTTCAGTAATGATTTTAAACTTCCATCTGCAATTTTCATTTCAAATTTTACTTTAAAAGAAATTCAGAGATATGGCATTTTAAAATTGATGGTCAGAAAAATCGACGAGTGGCTGAATTCGGGTTAAATAAAAGCGACAAATGCTCTGCTGGTAACCAGATGCCAGCACAGGATTTAGGAATGCGAAAGCATCAACATGTTCGCAGTTGAAGGATTTTTATTAGGTAGGACTAGCGTCCTTACTCCTAGTGTCAAAACTATTACTAAAAAGACGTACATAGATCGTTTTTCAGTATCACCGATGTTATGTAGAATAGCTTTAGATAGTAACACAGTAGCATACATGGGAACAATATGTGGCTCTAGACAGACCAACAATTTTGGCTTAGCCATTGGATACTTAGCAAGGACATAAATCTTTCAATGTAATTGTCCACCTCGAGCAGACGAAGCCTAGGAGAGTGCAAGTGTAGAAAGCCGCAGCACCAAGCCACTGCATACTTTTGACCACCGCAGTTTCACGGCTAAGTGCTTACTGCTTGAAAGCACTAAATTAATGCAACTTAATGATCACAACTGTGGCGAGTGCATTTGTCGTCCTTCTAGATACTGCATTTGTATGTTATGTGAGTAAATGTAGCGGAGCGCGTATGTTTCTACACACAATTTTGAAATGAATGTGCCTACGGGTACTGGATTTGGCTGCAAATATACTTGAAAAACTGCTCTACAGCGCCACTGAGTCGTCCATTTTGAGCGAACTCGCAGCAACGCTATTACCACTACCCCCCTTACAACTGCCATGGGCGCCGCGTCGTCATATATCTGAACCTTCATGCGAATCGCCCACGTAACCTTCGTCTGGACTATCAGCTAGCGGTCCATTTAAATGACGCAGCTTTGAGGATTCTTCGGTTGCCGTTGCAGTGGCTGTTGTTGTTGCTGTTGTATTGCTTGCCGACATAGTCACTGTGGTTGCGCTGCTGCTACTGCTACTAATGCTGCTGCTGCTGTTGCCATCATTACTGCTACTGGCAGCCGTCGATGTGGTGGGCGAAACGTCATTCTCATCGCATTCGGGTATGGTAGAGGCGTCAACTTGTGCGGCTACACAACGTTTAACAGCAGCTGATGATGATGATGATGATGATGATGTGGACATGCTGAGGCCGGTGTTAGTGCTCGTTGTGGTAAACGTCGCGCATGTTGTTGTTATGGGCACTTGCGTTTGATTCGTTTGACCGTTGGATGGGGTTAGAGCAACCGTTGATGTGGATTTGTGTTGCTGTTGCACTAGGTGCGGCTGCTGTGTGTGCGCCTGCGGGCTTAGCACGCCAACAAAAGTTGGCGGATAGCGTATGGCCTGCACGTGATAGCCGGGCAAACAAGGTGGCCACTGCTGAAATGTAGCGGTTGAGATTGTCGAAGCACCATTACTTGCACCGCAGCCGCCCGCGCTGCCGTCATGCATGCTTGGCGCTGGACTTTGACTGCTCTTATAGCCATCTGGCGGTGAAGGATACTGCATCAAGTGTTGTTGTTGTTGTTGTTGTTGTTGGGCCAGTGGATAGCCCTCGGCTGTGAAGCGCACATTGGGCATATACTTGTCGTAAGTTGGTGTGCCGGAACGCTGCAGAAACTCAGCCTCCAGGCTGTAGCGCATGCCGGGATTTGCGGCCGAGGCGGCAAATTGTTGCTGTTTGTGCGCGCGATTGTGTGGCAGGGTGCGATAATAGTTCTGCTGTTGTATGTGCTGCGGCTGTGAAGGTTCGGCGCCTAGCGAATGTTGTGGCTGCAACTGGAGGTGATGATGCGAAGGCGGCGGTGGCGCGGCTTGTTGCATGTGCGCGTTGCTGTAGTCATAGGCAAAGCCGTCCTGTCCCAAGAAACAAACGGGATTCAAGTGCACGTCCACCTGATGCTGCGGCGCCGGTGCTGCGCTTAAGCTATTCATTACAGTTTTCAGTTGCATGCCACGCGGCAATGTTGTCATGGCGGCAAAGCGTGATGCGGCCGCAGAATTCAGCTGCATATTCGCTGGCCGTATGATTTGTGAGCCATAATGCGGCGCCAGCTGGTAGCAGCTATCGAAGGGAACTGGTGTCGTTGACATGCCCTGTATGCTACATGGACCCGAACAGTCGCTGGCGGCGTCATAGTCGCCGTCCAGTGAGGACGCTGTTTTCAATTTATTGTGATTCCCGCTCTCTGCGTCGTTTACTAAATCGGGGTTCTTTTCTTGGTAGTTGCGCACTGACGAGGGTGGCGAACAATAGCTCATGGCGTTGCCCACCAAAATAGGTGGCGGCGTGCCGCTAGCGCCAGCCATGCTCACGCTCAGCTGTAGCGCTTTGCCAGTGTTGTCGCCGGCTAATGTCGCAGCTGTTGGCGTTTGTTGTTGGTAGTGAGCGGGCGCATATAATAGCAGATTTTGCTTCATCTGACCACCAATAATGACGCCGCCATTTTCTTTGCACATTTTCGTGGGCGTCAATGCGTCAGCCATCAGTAGAGCGGCGCCGCCATTCATAGACTCGCCATCGTTGAGTATCGAGGAGCACTTCATCAACGCCGTCTCGTTACCATTGGTGTTGGTGGAATGCGCGCTGCCGCCGCCTACCACATTCGTAACGGAGCCACCACCTGAAAATTTTTGGCGTTTGTTCGGCTGTCGTTGCTTGCACTTAATCACGATCGTGCAGAGCAACACAACGAAGATGACTCCGGCGCCGGTGCTGCTGGCGACAATGTAGTTCATGTAGTCGCGTGGGAAGGATACCTCGTTCACCACAGGCGGCTCCTTGGTTATGACGCGCAGCGTATAGTTGCTGAATGTGATGCCTGCAATGTTCTTTCCCACGCACGAGAAGGTACCATTATCTTCGGCACCTACATTATAAATGAAAATCTCGCTACGCTTCTCTTCCGCGCTGCCACCCTCATCAATATAAAAGTACATATGCAGATTATCGATCAGACTGTCGTTGGTCATCACTTGCCCGTTGAAAAGCCACAGCACCTGCGGCTCGGGTATGGCGCGCACCACGCACATAATCGACATATTGCGTCCCTCTGAGATTTCTGTGTACGTCGATGTTGGCGTCACCTCAGGCAGGCAAGCGAGGTCGTCCTTATTCAGCGACTTGATCGTATGACCCTTCAGTCTTGGCGGCTCTATGCATTTGGGCTCCTCCACCTGCGGCGTCACGTAATTCTTAAGCCATGCATACACATCCAACAGCCGACAATCGCACATCCAACGATTGCTCTGCAAGCTAATGCCATGTAGCGATTTGGGCAGTATATGCGGACCCTGTATGAAACCGATACGATTGCCATCCAGCCGCAACCACTCCAGATTGTCCATGCCAATGAAGGCTTCATTCTCGATTCGTTCGATTTGGCAGTTGCTCAGCTCAAGCGTTGTCAAAAACGAGAGATGCCGAAAGGCGGACGTCTTTAATTCGCGTATCGGATTACCGCTTAGCGAGAGACGCATGAGCGAGCTGTAGTCCTGAAATGTCTCGGTGGGTACATTTTGTAGCATATTATCCGAGAGATCTAACTCGACCAGATTTGTTAGGCCACGAAAGGCCTTCTCGTGTATGCGTATCAGCTGATTGCGTGACAAGTAGATCTTCTGCAGATTAAGCAAATCCATGCGTAGAAAGCGTTCACTCTGCAACACTTGCAAGCTATTGCCGGAAAAGTTGAGTACCTGCGTGCCGGGGTCCATACCCTCGGGTATATTGGGCAGCTGCTGACTGCCGCACTCCACCGTTTGCTTGCCACCCTTCCACTTGCACATGCAAACCTCAGCTGGGCAGGTGAGCGTTAGCCGACAGATGGCCAAGAGGATGAGGATGGCTGCTGTTCGTAATATGGGGCTAGTCGATGTATGGTACATGGCGCGCGTGCTACTGTGATGTGGTACACGATGTGTTGTGTGTCGCATTTGTTTAGCAGCATGCGCCCTAAAGTATGCAATTGGCGATGTCAGCATTCGAATGGGTGATGACGAAACATGCTGGTCTTATTTTTTTTTTGCGCCTGCTCGTATGAAATGTGCCCTGAAAGTGCGATAATTTTGTATTTTATGCAAAAATGGTGCTTAATTTTTTTTATCTCGCTTCAGCCGAAAAGTATGCTATGCTTCGATATTTTCTTAAATTCCATGTATTTTCTTCTTGTGTCTTGTGTACTTGCTTGCCAGCTAAAATTCTGTTTCGCCTAAATTATAATCAGCTTGTAATAGTGTCATTCATTTGCTTCCGCTTCGCTCCGAGATAAGCTACTTTTTTTTAACAGTTCGTCTATGGTCGTCGACAATTTTTGTTACTCTCTCTCTCTCTTCGCCTTTCTCTCTCTCTCTACCTCGTACTCTTCACAGGCCTTCAAATGTAATATGATTAGCGTCATTTACGCTTTGCTTTGCCAGCGCAATCTATCTTGCTATACAAATTAAGTTGATTGCAAAAATCTGACATTTCACAACCCACTATGCTTTCAGCCGGACTCTATATCTTCTGCATTTCACTTTGTCTAGCGACACTTTCAGCATTTAAATTGATTCATTTGAAAATCTCGCCCGACTCAGTGGTGTTGCTAGTTACTGCCCTTCTTCCCACTGCCGTGACTTGCCATGCCTCTTGCGTTAATTTCTTCTGCTGTCAGCAGAAAGCCAACGCTCGACACATTTTAATATTTTTTTGTTTTTTGTTTTTTTACAAAATCTTCCACTGGTTGTAGTTGTTAGATTTTTTAACTTTATTCTCTTGTGCACTCTACTTTATTTATGCCACTTCATTTCTAGCGCCTTTCTCATTCACTGTCATTGTCAGTAGTATTACAGCAACAACAAATGTAATGCGGCTGCCTGCGTTACTGTTTTGTTGTTTGTGTTCGTGCATTCACTTTAATTTAGCACTTGCTTTTTTAAACATTATTGTTTGCTGTTGCTGTTGCTACTGTTGCCGATATGGCTACTGATTTACGTGTTTTATTTTACTAGCTTGCTTTCAAGTGCTCTGCTTCCGGCTATTTTCGCGCGCGCACTCACACACACACACACAAAGTTATTGCTTTATTTCTTTGTGCCTTCCTATTTTTAATGTCTATGTTAAGCTTCTATCCAGCGGCATCATATCTTTTTTTTGTTACTTTACAATCAGCGTTGCTCGCCAGTGGCGTCCGTTGGCTTTGTGGCTGTATAAGCTTGCAGCTCCACTTGCTTTAATGCCTTGTCTGTCTATTAATAATATGCTTTGCCTTCCACTACATGCATTTCAACAATATTTTCTGAAGTGCTCTTTGAGTGCGGCGCTTAATTCGCTTCTTTTTTTTGTTATCACTTCAGCGATTGCAGTGAGTGTTCAAAATCGGCAGCTTTCAGCATCGGCAGAGAAATGCATTAGTTGCCCCCTGGGGATTTGCATATGTTGATACCTGAAAAAAAAAAATTAAGGATTTAATTAGTTGTTTTTTATGCAAGGTTTAATGTGCTAGAAGCTTAGCTTAATTATCACGAAACCGAAAAGTGACAGGTCGTATACGTAACAAAGGCTTTCAGCTGCAGACACTGCATTACCGTCCTTTGCTTTTAGCTAGTGCAAAACATTTTAATTAACTAATGGCAGGCAGCAAAAACCATTTATTATGGCATGTATGTACGTATGTACTTATATACATTGGCGGTCATTAGAATAGACTCGCCTTACTTTGAAGAGTTTTGGCTATATTTCAATGGTTTATTTTATGTTTAATATTTTTTTAGAAAAGCCTGGCAAGATATACACCAAACACCATATAAATTCCCTTTGAAAACTTTGTACAAAAATTATAAAAATTCGACAGATTTTTAAACTTTTTATGAAGAATTTTTAGAAAAATTTCTGTTATGCAGTTTTGTAGCCCATTAAATTTTAGGATAATAAAATGCAAGTTTCAAGTGACTAGAAAATACCGTTGATTTTTGACAAGTTTTTTTTTGACTGAATAAAAAGTTTAAAAATTTGGCGAGTCTATTCTAATGCCCGCCAGTGTACATTTGTAGATAATTTCCTGTGAACATAACGATAACCCCTGCAACAACGATAAAACTCAAAAAAAACAAATAAATAAAAAAAATCCTTGCTCCTGTTAAGTGTTTCATATCACTAATCCTTGTCTAATCCATGTGTAATCCTTATTAAAGTAGTAGTAAGGATTACTAACGTAAATAGTAGAGACTTGACAGGGATTAGAGACATGAGTCAGTTAGCAATAGCAAGGGCGTATTTATTTACTTCTGAGTTGCGTCATTAATGCAGAAGAGCATCGTAAACATATGTAAACATATTCTTATTAACACTGTACAAAAAAAAATAAAAATTTATGTGTGATCCTAGGCGCGACTGAAGTGAAACTTCTTCCTAAAACTTCACAATTTAATTTAAATTTTAAACAGCTGGCAATCCTTTTTTAAAATCCGGAGTTATAAGCGATTCTGGTGCCAAATTTCATCTAAGTTCATCCAGCGGTTTCCAAGTGAAGAGAAGTCTCGCGTGGTTCCATTTTTATAACTTAAAATCACCCTGTACCAATAAAAAGTCCTAGCTTCAAAAGCTAAAATAACACAACTTTTATGTAAGCGTTTATTGGCATACAAATTGGCGTTAGGAATTCGGTAGTGGTATTTGCGTTGATACAGTGACGAACCAGGAGCCCCACAATATCTTATGCATAATTTAGTTAAATTCTACTTTTAAAACAGGTGGCAACCCTCTTGAAAATATTTTCAAACTAAAAATTCTTAAACCTCTTAGGTCGGCCATCCATATCAGTGTGATCGTTTTGATCCAAGTGGATCAAATGGGATAAATTTTTCGATGAAATTTGGGGAGATACTTTTTTTCAATTTTGATACTTTTCCAAATACAAATGAAAACAAGTAAGAAAGTCAAATTTCGGGTGGAGCCGAACATTAAATACCCGGCGCAAGTATTAAATATATGTTTTTTCACCTTTCCGAAAGCTACCGCTAGATGGTAGGCCGGGGTGTATCAATTTTGAGTAAATTAGCGTCCTTAAATTTCGAATTATTGAAGTTTCAAGCATTTCTGAAATTTACCGTTATATAAAAAGCGGCCGTAATTTTAGTCCGATTTCAATAATTTTCAACGCTTTGCTTTCATGTGGCAAGCACAATAACCACACCGAGTTTGGTACAAATTGGTAGAACGGTTACCGATATACATATATGTGATCATAAGCGGGCGGTGCCACGCCCATTTTCCAAAATTTTGCCATAAACGTATTTCTTAGTAAAGAATTGTTGCAAGCATCAATTTTGAATAAATTAGCTTTAATATTTACTGATTTATCGAAGATTTTGTATTTCTCTAAATTACCGTTATATGGGATGTGGGCGTGGTTATTGTCCGATTTTAAAAAGTTTCGGCGATTTTTATGCTGTACCAAGGCCAACCACTGTGCCAAGTTTGGAAGAAATTGGTACAGCGGTTACCAAGATATGCACATGTAACCATAAGTGGGCGTGGCTACGCCCATTTTTCAAAAATTTATAATATTCTTATTTTTCGTCTAAAACTTATTATAAATATCAATTTTGAATGAATTATCTTCAGTAGTTACTAAAATATCGCAGTTTTCATATTTCTGGAAATTACCGTTATAAGGGAAGTGGGCGTGGTTAAAGTCCGATTTCGCCCATTTTCAATACCAACCTACCTTGGATTAAGGGAAACCTACACACCAAATTTTGTTGAGATATCTCAATTTTTGCTCGAGTTATCGTGTACACGGACGGACGGACAGACGGACAGACGGAAGGACAGACAGATATGGCTTAATCGATTTCCTTTTTCATCCTGATCATTTATGTATACATTTGTCTATATCTATCTCGATTCGTTTTGGCTGTTACAAACTACCGTTATGTGAACAAAATTAATATACCCTTGTGCACAAGTGCGCTCGGGTATAAAAATCTGTAAATTTGTATGCATTCAAAACATGTCGTGCACCTATGGCAACGTACATCCAAAAGTTCATTGTCGTTCATTGAACGAACCTTTCATGTATGTATTGTGTCATGGTCCATGAAGAAAAACGTCAAAATGTGAACAAACGAACAGTATCATAGCGTTACATTTTTTTTTATTTTCGCTATGTTCAATAACAAAAATTAGGGCTTGGTACTTGGTGCCAAAATCGGTTAAATTGTTTTGGAAAATGTTTTTTCATAAAAATTATTATATATATATTATTGGTTTTATTCCATATTGATACTTAAGTGAAAAGAAGTGATATATTTGATACGTTTTAAATCTCTTTTCTGCTAAAATATTTCACAAGCCCGCGGTCATACTGATCCATATCATGTATTTAAAAACAAATATTTATTAGTGCAAAAAAGGTGAGGGTAGGCGCTGTAGCCAATGGTAAAGTCCGTTTACCACATCTGCGTGATTGGAAGTCATGCAGAGTCCGCAAAAAACTGCAGAACAGTGTCCGGAGGTTGCATCAGACTAGGCTGAGCATACTTCGAACTGCCATCAAATTATAACTTAAGAAAGTGTTATTACATGACAGTTGAGAAGTGCATGTGCAATGCTTTCATAAAATTAATGAAGGAAATTTTTGGACATGCAGCAGTACATAGCAAGCATTTAGGCGCCTGGTGTCAACAGTCACGCCTAGACAACTTATAAAATTAGTCCAGAAAAAGTTTTTCCTAAATCAACCCTCTTCAAACACGAGCACCTTCTTACACCACTTTCGTCTGATATCCATATTCTAAAATATATTTTAATTACTAGCTGCCGCAATTCAAGTTAAATTTGATTTTTTAAACATGTGGCAACACCCCTAAGAATTACTAAAATTATATAAGCAAAAAAAAATAGTTTTTTAAACTGATCATTATTTAGGTGGTACCGAAGGAATCAGAAAAATTAATATACCAATTCATATACCATCAGCTAAAGCCACAGCGTTCTCTCTGCATTGTTTTATTATGCTGGAGGTGATGCTTACTGAGCCAAGGGATTTGATCGCTGGCTGAATGCTGGTCCTTGCTAGCTTCACGGGGACACTTGTGCTGTTTCAAGCAAGAAACAAATAAAACTTGTTTATTTTTTCTTAGTTTTCTCTGCGTCCGTGCATTCTCAATGTGCTACAAAAAGCTATTATTATTAATTACATTTATTTTGACTCTAACGAAAAGTTGCTCCGAAATTAACCAGTGAAGATATTTATCCATAGTCTTTAAAAGTAGCAATTGTTCATAGCACAACAAAAATCAACAAGATATAAAAATTTCGATTTGTAGTAAATTTTAGTCTACTCAGGCACCATTAAAATTAATACCATAACATTAGCTACAGTTAATTTCTTCCCGAAGGCATAGATGATGTCCTTACAACCGGCAAATACATTGCCAATCATTGCCGTTTGCTCTTAGCTGTAAAAATTAATTAAGCCAACGACAACAAAAGAAATTTGAAACAGTCATTTAGATATATATATATATGTATATACTATATAACGAGACAAACCGCACATACATAAGTATAATAAAATTACAACAACAGCTGTGCAGGTATGTAAGCCAAAACAAGCTGTTAACTCATT
Organism: Rhagoletis zephyria; assembly: GCF_001687245.7. Lineage (NCBI taxonomy): Eukaryota > Metazoa > Arthropoda > Insecta > Diptera > Tephritidae > Rhagoletis > Rhagoletis zephyria. Next base: position 56,469 of record NW_016158697.1, read on the forward strand.
TACCTTAAAGCCAATCAAAGCCTAGAATATGTAAATTAAACTCGTTTGTAAGCAATTTATATCTATAGGTATATATACATTAGGGTGGTACTTAAAAAATCAAATGAGCGATTTTTTTCAGTCTCACCACTTCAGTCGGTAATACGACGGTCAGAGATATCACATATAAATTTTGGTACCGATCGGAGTCGGTTAAGAAGTCTTCACATTCATTTTGACCTGTGCGCGCCACGCCTTAACCGTCTCCAATCGGGACCGAAATTTATATTTGATATCTTCGACTATAGTAGCATCGACGTAGGGGTTGAGGCTTAGAAAATCTGATATACAAATTTTGCTTCCTACATTTAAGTACCACCCTTATATACATCCATATATTAACTACCTTTTTACTTTTAGCAGAAATCTACTTGAACAATGGCCAACAAGCACAACGCAACACAATACAAATGACAGAGTAGTCTGTATGTACAAACCAAGCAATCGCGGCCCGAGGAAAAACGGCTACAAAAGTAATAGCGACAGCAGCAGCAGCAGCAACAACAACAGCAATGATAAAACCAACAATAAATCATGTAGCATATTGTAGGGAAGATACTTAAAGGCATAAAATATAAATTACGCAAAATTAAGCTAAGCTCATAGTCAAACACAAACACGCAGACGGACGCACGTACATACTCCAACAGCTCAAAGTATTTAAAGTAAAAGGATATGGAAGGGTGGATAAGAGTGTTTAATCGGCGTTGAATAGGATGAAAGAAAGATATTTTATAATAGCAGCTATATATCTCGCTATTAAGTAGACAGTCGCTGCTATTAGACAAAGCCCAAATCCTCTTGCTTTTCCTTGGTAATACTGTAATTCTCTTGGTTCTGGGTTGGTGTAGCCACTTTCGTATTTTGCGCGCAGGAAGAGGTAATAAGGTGTAAAATAACTCAAAGCTGAAGTGGATGTGTGCACACACACACACACACACACATACATACATACACTTGTGTTCACATTAACAGGCAAAGTTACACAAAAGAACGCCACTTAAGGCAAAGCATTGTTTTTCTTTAAGTCAACAAAAAATACACTCTGTTTCACTAGAAGAGGTACGCTTTTTAAATGCAACCTCGTTGCGCCTAATACAATATTACAACTTCTCAACAAAAATTATACGCATATTCCACTTATTACGGACCGTCTTTACCGGCGAGAAGATCTCGCTGTCTAGACGAAGCAAGCGGAATCTCGCCCATGTGGGCCGCAATAAGTACGAAGCATACTTATTCTTACTTTCATGTCGTGTCAGATGAAGTCAAGTCTAACCAAGTTAAGTAAAGCTATATCAAGGCATGTCAGGTCAAGTCAAGTTAAGTCAAACAAGTCAAGTCACGTCAAAGCAGGTTAAATAAAGTCATTTCAAGACCAGTTTGATAAAGTAACGTAATGTCACGACAATACGAGTCAATTCAGTTCAAGCCTCCTCAAGTCAGGTCACGACAAGTCAAGTCGTGTCAAGGAAAGTCAAACCTGGTCAAATCAAGCCGTGTCAAGTCAATGCAATCATGTTAAGCCGAGTCGGCTCAAGTTACGTTTAGCCAAGTTAAGTCAATCTATGCCAAGTCGAGTCATATCAAGTCAACTCATGTCATGTAACGAGTAGAAAAGTCAACTAAGGTGAAGCCACGTCGAGCTAGATCACGTAAAATTAAGCCAAGCCAAGTCAAGTCATCTCAAGAAAAGTCAAATCGAGTCAAATCAAGTCGTGTAAGGAAAATACAAGTCAAATAAAATCATGTGAAGTCGAGTCGGGTCCAGTTAATTTAAGTTCTGACTTGAATTACCAGGTCAGGCAGGTTAAGCCATGTCCAGCCTACATAGTCAACTTAAATCGATTGATGATTAAGAAAATATCAGTATGCAGTATTATTTTCAGTCTTTATTAAAATATTAAATAGCTATGCCAATCACGTAGTCAGCATGAGCTCGTAAAACCTTTTCAGTATTGTTGCAATCACGAATCTGCCGCCGACCTAAAATATCTTAGAATTACTCTTGACACTAGGCTTTATAGGACTTCTATACACAGAGATTTTATCGCATGATTGTTTGTTCGATTGTGTCATATAATTCGATGGCCAAGGACACCACTAAACCATATCTCATTTCAGCATACTCCAAGGGACCTTGTTACTTTGGCAGCACTGGCATAGTAAATCTTTTAAATAAATAAAATACCGGCTTGATTAAGGCGTCAGCTCTGTCTTGCAGGCAATAAGTCGTCGGGAAAAAATAATTCTATTTGCCCATTTCTGTTCGTAGATCCATCGGATATTCTGGTAGTCACTGAAGAGCAAAACTCAATGCCAAAAATTTCTAATTAAATTACGAGACCAATCAAAAGGCTAGAGGCCTCCTCACTCGACACTCACTAGTTAAGTACTTAAGAAGTTAGATTCTTGAAAATACATGTGTTCCCATTCAGGTTGACGTTGTTTATACATACGTATACTTCTTAAAGATACATACGGATGTATATTCATTTATGGATGTACCTTTATATTGATGTTCTATATAAGGTAAACGAGTATCCTATTGTTTTAAATATAACACAAAAGGTGTTTTGCTAGCAGCTTAATTTAAAGGAGGAGTATATTGGTCTCATCCTTACCAACTTCAGTGATTATATAGGTATGTATGTATGTATATACCAATGTTTTTTGCCTATAAAAGTGTCTGTAGCAGCAATAATACACAACTAACTCAAACAAAAGATAAACAAAAGCTGTGTAGTAAACTGTTATACATAGGTACAAATTGTCAACCAAACGTTTTAGAGCTAAGAAAGCACGTAAATGTAAATAGCAACTTCTTTGAAGTAAGTAAGAAGCCATATTTGAGTTGTAAACAAGTACGCAAATAGATGTACGGCCACAAACAATGTGGTATTTATTTTGTCATTAAGTCGGCAATGTAGATACATAGGTACGTGTGTGTGTAGGTAACTATGTATTTGTGTAGCTAATAGCCATAAAATAAACAGACTTATTTCACTTTGTTTATTTTTTTATGCAGAGTTTGAGCTAATTATAAAATAATTTTGCAATGGAAAATACTACGGAAAATTTGTTTGACTCATAAAATTGTATCTATTTTTAACAGGATTAATGAATATCTTGAAAAAAATCCCCTTCTTCTAGTTTTAAACATAAAGTATATTTATATGTAAATATAGCCTTATGGACCCGAAGGACATTTCTGAAGAAAACGATACTATTTTTTTTTCAAATATTGATGGCTGATGACGGGTATGACCGAACAACTAATTCGAATGCGCATGAAAATGGTAACATAATTGGGGAATCGTTGGGCTGTAAAGTGGAAAAAATTGTCTCTTGTACATGGATATACTTGGACCAATAGGCTACATATTAAAAAAAAAACACACACATATACAATACAAAAATTAGTCAGAAACTGGTCTTTAAGTGGATTGCATTCAGCTTTGAGCAAATGGATAAACAACATTCAAATATTTGAAAATATATCGGTAAGAAAAACCTTAAAAAATATGCGAAATATTCAAAAGGAAAAAAGGGAAAACGCAGCGGGAACAGGTGTTAATACCACTTCTATGGATACTTGTTGACAACCTGGTTTTTATAAAATTGATAGAAGGATTTTCAGTTCTCTAATAAAAAAGACATTGGAGTCTAACAGTAGCTGGACTACAGAGGGGAGGTTGAATGTTAATTTTGGGAAAGCAGATCTGGTTCTACTCATTGGCAAGTACGTCTGTCTACAGGTACCATGAATTGGTGGTCAAATTCACACATTCAAACAATACAATAAATTTGTATATATGTATACATACATGGAAAAATTTTATTTATTTTTTTAATAAGCCGGGTTCCAAGCCTAAAGCACGACCAATTGTTTGAGGTTTGCCTTCTGACACTTGCCGCCTTCCAAACGAGTGTTCGGTTAAGCCAACTGCGTACAATCAAGCGCAGCTATTCCGGTGCTATTTAAACTTGATCATGTGGCTGTTGGTTTTGTTGGTTGTTGTTAAACTTTTAAAATAAAAAAATCGTTAATTTCATAAATTACAAAATAGCTGCTACAGATATTCTGCATGATTTCGCTTGTTTTTTAATTTGTTGGCACCCTCTTTAAACTTCACAGATGTGCTGTATGCTTGATGCCAACAATAATTGCCTCTAATATGAATATTTTATTTGAAAACTTCCCAAAGTTAACAAAAAAAAAATGCGTTATGACTTTTTCGAGTGACAACAAAAAAAATTTGTATTTTGGGTACTTCTTCGCCTAAAAAACTTGCTAGGGCTAAAATTGTTCCAATACTTGATTTGATTCTGGAATCCCATTGATTGAAATTGCCGAGAGAAGGGAGTAACACTAAAAATCAACTAGCGAGATTTGTTAATATACACAGATATGTACGATATGTGCGAGCATCTATATAAACTTAAGATTAAAATTTATATTCTACTAAAATATTTCATATTCTCATTTTATTTATATGGCTTAATCCGTTTGATGAACGATTGATACAAATGGCTGCAATAATTTTATGCGTAACAAACGTTTTTTAAATGAATCTTAGAGAACTTTACCTACTTTGTTTAAAATGCTCATCCTAAGCTAGGGAAAGGGCCTTTTTTTTCAATTGGTTTTTTTTTTTTTTTGTTTTTTTTTTTTTTGCTTAAAGGTAGGCTGGATTAAAATCTCTTATCTCAAAATTAATTTCTGGCAGTAAAAGGAACTTCAAAAGCCCGTTGTATTTGCATACACATCTACTTGAATTTTTAGATACTCGTATATGAATGAAGGTGTGTATGTTGCCATATGATTTATCACTATAAGTCTTTACAAACTTTTCTTCTTCCATTCTCCTGCTGTTGGTTAAGCAATTACCTAAATACATTTCATACACACAAGGGGAGTTTAGACGTAAGATGAATGTTTGCTAAATTACACCTACTTTCAAAATAATGGCACATTATCAATCTAAGAATTAAGCAACAAAGTGAGCATTTACGTACCTACGAAAAAAACTGAGGAGATTGGATGCTTCGCTTACATATAAAAAATGCAAAAGTAGCAAAAAATTTAGCAATTTCTTTTGAAAGCAGCCTAAGGAAGTGTACGCCAAATTAATGATTTTATTGTTTAATAAATGTAAAGGTTGCTCAATAAATGCAAATGAAAGAGAAAAGAATAATTTTGGCTGCAGTAATGGTGTTGAAAAACACAATTTAAAATTTTTTCTTATTAAAATATGAAGATTTAATAGAAAGTCGCATAACTAGTATGGGCTCCACTGTGTCTCGATCAATTTCACACTGAATTCGACACTATGGCTGCTGCTTGCAGTTCCTTGCGCCATCCATCCTCTGCAATCGTTATTGGCAAACTTTCTCTAAATTGCACATACGGCATGATATAGTCTATGTTTCCCACCAGGTGGCAGGAAAACTTACTGTGACCGTTTCATCTGCAATTGAACTGACCAGTAGCATTGAGTCGCATTGCAGTTTTCAGGGCTATATTTCCAGCAGCCAGATCTGCCGGAGGTAAATATGTGCAGGATGACGCTCAGCGCATTCCAATCATCGCTAGCCTTTACACTCGATATCGATACGTTGTGCATAGGTTTTCCTTTTAATTACTATCCAAGCATTCATTTTATTCGTTGGCTTTATTTACATAGCCAAGTTTCAGATAACTATTATTTATTTGAGAAAAAGCTCTTTTTTCCTACCTTTCGTACTACTTACTTCAATAATTTCCATACTGTAGCTCCATGTAGCCTGTTCAATACTCTACCTGTACTGCCACTTTAAGTGTGATAAGGAGTTTGCGAGAATTCTTAGTAAATGTAAGAAGCTTTCTAGAAGAGCAATCACATAATGATATCAAGTTTTTGCAGAAACTTACTACTAAGTAAATTCCAGATATAAAATTGCTATTTTTTGTGGTTAAAAATAACATTTATATAATAAATCTGTGTTCGTATGGAAAAGCAGCTAATGTCGAAAGGTTGGCTTTAGTATAATGCGGCAATCCCTTTATTTTTTAAACGGCAAGGAATTTTTCGATGAGACTTAATAAGAATATTGACTCGCTAGTATCAGAACTATTTCTTGCACATTTATTTGCCAAAAGTTCTTCAACGGCTCGGCGCCAGGGAATCATTCGCAATCGTATGCTGCGAATGCCGATTTATACTAAAGCCAGCCTTTCGACATAAGCTACTTTTCCATATGAACACAGAAATATACACAACATCTACAATAGGGTGCCCATCAAAAATGCTTTTTTTGGAAATTTCAACATCCTACCCCCTAATTTTATTCGTCTCTATGAGAAATACATATACAATCGCTCTTTAGCAAGAAGTGAGTTTTCAAGAAATTTTTCTGTTCTTTTGTTTTTAAGAAAAATTCATAAATCTTTCTAATTAGCGAAATTGTATTAATTAATTGGAATCTAATTTTTTTATCCACAACCAAAACTAGTTTTGAGGGTTCTCGAATAATGCGTCAGCTGGTTCATTCCTTTTGGAATTAAACCATTCAAAACACAACTCAGGAGTCGACTGGTATTACTCATTTCATAATGCTACATATTAAACGTCTTTTTTAACAAGCGACTATCACTTTCAATTCTATCACACATACATATGTAATCAAATAAGATTACCAGTCATGANAAAAAAAAAAAAAAAAAAAAAAAAAAAAAAAAAAAAAAAAAAAAAAAAAAATACTAAATAAGAAAATGTAACTCAGGATTGCCACCAGTTATATTCCACAACTGCCTGCCAACTTGGCGTTCATCTTTGTAAGGTTTGTTGGGCTTCATTTCTCATTTGACATTGGCATGTGTAGATATGTATTATTTTATGTATTGGTTCATGTATGTCTGAAAATGTGCGGGTGTGCGCATTTTTCTCGGTAAGGCAATAAAATAAACAAATCTAATATTAACTAAGGCTGTTATGTTGCTGAAGAAATGTTTTATTATTACATTTTCGTATGCCAACCCCACCCTACTAGCAATTGTTGTTTTCATCCCAGCGGGGCCTGCCTGCGCCAATCGAATAACCGAATAATTTAAGCGGAAGAGTGCTGAAGAGGAAACTAAAAACACACAACTACTTAAATACTTATATGAAAAGGAAAAGTCTTGCTTAAGCAGAACACATAAGAATCTGGAAAATTGATAACAGCAGTTATATGCCGTTGTTTGCGTCAAAGCCGGTGATGCGCGAAAGATGGTTGGTGCCGCTGCTAAGCCTTAGGCCGCCATAGGAACTAAATATGTACTAGCAGCCGCAATAACGGTATGTAATGTAAAATAAAAGTAGCGACTAAAGTAGAGGTGATTACATTAGTTGCATGTTGCTGATGGCAGCCAATGGGTTAGGCTTAATAGAGCCCATATACACATTTGCTTTCAGCAAATCGTCAAAACACTGCTGCGTATCAGCTTAACTAAATAAAATGCGAATTTGCGATGCGTGTTTTATTCTTCTTTGAGCCACTTATGCCGTTAGCTGCCTTATATATGTATGTATAACAGCAACGATGTGTGCTAGCATGCAATTGCGTACAAATATTGATTGTACTCCGACGAGATAAATGCGCACAATTTGCTGCCAGGCACTCCACCAAAAACACACATATGTACATACACTTCCATGCAATCGTTCAACAAGAGTTCAGCGCTAAAATCTCATTGAGTGGGAGGAGTAGAAGGTAGGCTATGGAATCTGGATTACTTAGTTAGTTGATTGTTTTGGCCGCATTTTGTGGAATGCGGACGGGTTGTTATTGGGCTTGGTTTTTATGTAGTAGCCGTGAATGTGCTTCACTTCCGTGACATTGCCACATTTATCTATAACTGTTTTTGTTTGTTTTTTTGTTTTTAGACACATTTATGAATGTTATCTAATATATTCAGATATTTATTTGTAATCAAAATAAAATTATTTTGATATTTTTGTTGCTAGCTAGTATGTGCTCATAATCGCGCTGCCTCAACCAGTATTGCGGATGACAGGAGTGTCCTTTAACAAAGCATTGTACTTGAAATATACATTGCGTAGTGATTAAAATCAGCGGATAAAAGATAATAATAAATGAAACTGCATAGAACAAAATTAGTGGAACAAGGCATATGAAAAAGGCAGTAGAATAGTAGTAGCAAAAACAACCATCGCGTGTATTTGGACTCCAATGGCGTTTTCGTTTTTCCAAAAAAAATGTTGCCTTCACATTGCCCTCTTCTTAGTATTTGTGCGTAGAGGGCAACCTTTTTCAGTAGAAACGAAAACGCCATAAGGCAGGCACCGTAACAAATATAACTTTTATTAAAAAAAAAAAAATACTTTTTGGTGATTAAATTTTTTAAAGAGTTTAATTTATTGCTTAGAAAATAAAACTTCATTTTTGGGTTTTTAATTTTTATTTTTAAAGAAAACTGAGAAAAAAAACGTCAAATAAATATCAACAAAAGTAAAAAATGTAACACTCTTACGGTTAAAGACTAAGGTTCAGAGTAAACATAAATTCAAAGACGGTTCCAACGGGGAAGATGAAAACGAACACGAAGATGAATACGAAGACGAATACGGAGACGAAGGTGAAGACGAGTAATAAGTCGGCGGAGAAAGTAAAGAGGAAAACGAATACGTACATATGTACATATAAGGGGACAAAGACATGCGACATATGATACATGCCGGGTTTGAAGAGAAATACGATGATGAAGGCCAAAAGAAAGGCCGAGACGTAGACGCTAACGATTACGGAAGCGAAGGCAAAAAGGGAACGATTAAGAAGTAGAAGACGAGGATAGATATGAACAAGCACGGAGACGAACACGCGAACGAATAAAACAAGAAAGACGTATAAGAAAACGAATACGAACACGAATAAAAATACGAACACAGATACGCACAGAATACGAATGTAGAGTTACGATTACCATTACGATTATCATTACCTTTACCATTTATTATTCCCATTACCATTAACATTACAACTATACATACCAATACCATTGCCATTACTCTTATATTTTTATACCCGAGCGCACTTGTGCACAAGGGTATTATAACTTTGTTCACATAACGGTTGTTTGTAACAGGCAAAACGAATCGAGATAGATATAGACAAATGTATACATAAATGATCAG
>NW_016158697.1:66097-83854 GCF_001687245.7 Rhagoletis zephyria
CGCTTGTGAACTTTGTGCTCATGCAAGCGCCTTGGCATATGCAACGTCTTTGTGCCCATTAGCACAATATGGAAATTTTCGATGAAAACTGCGCATGCGCTGAAGCGGAATCAAGAACAGGTCGGTTTCATTACGATCGTTTTCGCTTTATTTGTCTAGGTAGTTTTTAAAGAGCAATTTTCAGATACAGATTTATCAAAGTATTTGAATACAGATTAGAGCAATAACGACTTATAAATTCTCTCAATATCATAAAAATTCAAAAGAAAATATTTTGCGGACAAACTGCATATATATTTGGGTTTCCTTAGCCAATTACTTTTCATTCCGACTAGCCAAAGTGCAAACTTTTCAAATCGAAAAAATTTGGTCGGAATCGAAATCAAGAACACCAATGCATTTCGATTCCGAAACATTTGAACGGAATCGAAATGCAGAACAGGGCTGATAGTTTCATCAACCCGTTTATTCTGCGCGCAATTGTCTATTCGACAGTGCTCTGTGATATCGAAAGGGCCCTCCGCGGCCAAGAAATATCCTACCGCCACCCTTTATTCCCCATATTAGTATGTAATTCAAAATTTTTCTTGTTAGACTCTGACGAACGTGGTTATAAGATCTTCCTCGAAGATAAGCATATTGGTATTTATAGTTATAAAGGGTTCCGTGTAAGGAAACTATCACTTATATGCCTTTCTACGATACTTTCCATGGTTTTTAGTAGAAAGGACGAAAGACAAATAGAAGGGTTTAACTTGGTCACTTCCTGCTATTGAAGTGGAAGGGGCCGCTATCCAAAACGTGTCCGGAAAAGCGCTATTAGAAAGGATAGCAAGTGGGGAAGTCCCTTTTGATTATAAGCTCTATCCATTATGTCACTAAATAAATGTTGCATAAGAGAATTGCTGAGCCTTAACTTTGACATAAAAAGTTATAGGGACATATAAAGACATCCTCCGAAAAATTTATGCTTTTTAAAAATATGACCTTGTATTCACCTCCATTTTCTAGTTTAGGTTGTACATACAGTTGCATGCCTCTAATTCAATTTATGCCTTAAATAATGAAAGAGATTTTTACGTTTTTCGCACATACAAAGCTTTCATGCATACAAAGCTTTCACGCATCCATTAACTTACGCTCGCACAAATACTCACACTAGCATTGTTGCTCGACATATTTACTTTGGCTAAATTGTAATTAGTTACAAAGTAATCCAATTAAAACAATGTACGTAAAGCATAAACAACAAACACACATGTCGACTTTGTCTCAACATCCGCAATCTGAGCGTAGACATGCATAATCTCATAAATAATTAGACTAAAAGGCAACAAAGTGCAAAAAAGTAAAAAAAAATAAAAATCTGCTAAACAAATGAGGGAGGACACACACAGCTGCGAAATTTTGGCAAAACAACTTATGTCATTTTTGAAGGCCAGATGTTAAATTGCAAAATATTAAACTTGCATGCAAAAACTAAACAAATTTTTTTAAGCATTGCTTAAAATTGGCTTCCTAAGCAACGCAAACGACTGGCTAAAAGTAGAAATATGGAATGAGCACCCAATTATTTAGTGCTTTAGAGAAAAACTAGTCGAAGTCAAGTTGAGTTGTTATTATAAAATATCCTTAGGTATATTTATATATATGTACATATGTATATGTGCTTCCTTTTTTGTGGACGCACATTTGGTACAAGTATTTATACACTGAAACATATACATATATTTTGTCGCAATCACTCAAATATATTTATGTACGCGTATGTTTCCATACTAATACTCTTAAGTAAGCGCGTGTGTAGACTTTTGTTTGCTTTCCACATGACAAGTTGTCTACGTAGGCGTAGAACCTTTTTTTTGTAGTTGGAGGTAATGCAATTTAATTTACTCCTGCTCACAGTTTGATATGCATACATGCTTTGAATAAAAAAAGTTCATGGATGGGCCAAATCGGATTCATGAATTTTATATAGAAGTGTATAATTTATTTAAATGGTGGACAGTTTATTTATTCATTTACAAATGGAAAGCGAGCAAAACGACTATGGAAATAAACTAACGAGATGGGATTAGTATTGCCGGTATTTTTTGCAATAAGCATGGCCGTTTCACAGGAGGAAGCATCTTTCTCAATTTTTTTAGTCGAATTAATTAAAAAAAAAACCCCCATGCTTATGGAACTATACAGAATAAAAAACTACTGTAGAACAGGCATGACTAGTTTAGCATGGAGAATTTTCGCGACGGAGGTCAAGGACACAGGTAATAATTACAAAATAGAATATATTTTGTCATGGTTTATTTGCCTTTGTTTTCACGTAACACAAACGGCAATAACGCCAAATGTGCCCATTTCACTTTTAAATGTTACAGATGGAAAAATAACTTTGTTTATTCCCAGAAAATACAATTAAACAAAAAATGTGTTATAACTCATATGAAGAGAGTAATATTCACAAAATATTTTTACTTATGAAAAATCTAACAAAATATAGGGAAAACGCCGTCTTAAATAACTGCTTGGCAAATTGGACATAGCGCTTTTGTGTGAATTTTATCTGCTTTTTTTTTAAGCTGCAAAACCTTAAAATATGGTGAAGTAATAAAACAGCTTTCTCGCTTTATTTTCTGACATTCGGCTGCCTTCCCCAGCTGACGACTCCCCCCCGGGTGAATGGCAGTCAAAAGTTGTTCCCACTTACATATGCCACTATGCCTACCTAATTCGGCAAACTGCCTGCAACGTTTTCATATTAGCTGCTGTTCATTATTGCTCTATTCTAATTTTCTAGCCTAAAATTTCTCATGGCATTTAACTGATTAGTATTTTGAGCGCACAAAATCCGAATAGCATTGAATCCAATCAAAATTTCATTCACACAAAAAAAAAATCAGGAACGCTCGAAATAGAATTAGCCCATCGCATGGTAAGCAAAAGAGAGTGTTGCTCAAATAAATGCATTAAACAACGTTCTAAATACCCTGCGCGAAAAATTTGATTTAGGCTTACTTTTTATATTTAAAAAAGGCTTCTTGTAGATCTAGATGGCGAAGCGCAAATACACTATAATTCGACCTTTTGTAAGTTAAATTAATTACCTAGAAAGGTCACCGTAGTAGATTATTAAAAATTATTCAACTCTTATCCTTTTCACTGACCCAAAATTTTCCTGCTGGGTAATAGTATGCAGGAATAGGAACTCTATACAAATGCATTTAAGTGTCTGTGCATGTGTGGGCGTGCGTAATTTTTTTGCATATGGCTACACGTAATCTCGAAAATCACGTTTCATTCATTTTGACATTTCAATTGATTATAAAATTTGAATTTCATCGACTCGAAACTCATTTGTGCATTGCGTACGTACGTGTTGGCGCGTGAAACGCGAAATTGCCTAAGGTAAAATGCAAAAATTTAACAATTCAATTCAACAACACAGCGAAATCAGCTACTAGCACGGGCAATCAATGTGGCAATTTTCATTACGATTTACGATCAAATGCATAATTGGGCGCTTAGGCTGACAGCAAAGAGGCAAATTGGAATGGGGGTGGCACGCCTGCAGCTGCATATTTAAGTGTGAGGGTGTGTGTGTGTTGCTTATGTATGCTGTCGTATAGAGTGATGGAGCATTTGCATAGCGCTGCTGCCTTAAGTACGTCAATCGCAACACTCAACGGTAATAGAACAGTGGCAATCACTTTTCATTTGTCGTCAATTCACCAGTGTAACAATCAGCAATAATCCACTGTAAGAACAACAACAACACGAACATACACTCTATGTGGGCTACCCGTAAGATTACATTGATTGTTACATCTGTATGAAAGTGTGTGTTTGCACAAATGTATGCAAAATTCATTACCCACTGCTGGTAATGGTCGTGTGTTTAATGGGCAAAATTTGATTGCCAACATTATCAGGCGCCATAATCGGATGAGAGCTACAACTACAAAAAAAAAAAAAACACAGCACAGCCATTATCTATAGAAGTTTGCAACGTGCAGATTCGTAATCGTGCTCGAGCGGCAGCAGCAACCATATACGTGCGTGAGTACAAGTAGATTAACACTCATTGACGGCTATCCAGTGTGGAGAGAAGGTGGTGATTTATGTGTGTCAGACACTTTAATGAGTTAATAGAAAAGTGGGTCTCAACCAATTTCCATTTAAATTACGCACATAGAGAATACACAGTTCTGAGTAAAACAATTAGGCGATAATTCGGACGTTATGCTTGAATGGAAAAAAGGAAAAAAGGTACTCATTCAAGCTAACCGAAAAGCAGTCAATCGAGTAACCAAACAACGCACCAGTCGTCCATTCAACATGACAATTAAAGAGCTACATATATATGCGTATGTACAGTTTAATTGTATGTATGCTTGTAGACCGCCAGTGATTCACTGAGCCTGTGATACAGTCTGTGTCACAGAGTGGCAGAAAACAACGCCTACTAACATTTTTAAACAGAAATTTTTTAAACGGAAACAGTTGATCAAAAAACAAAATAAATAACAGATACATGGGTATACATATATTAAAAACATATTCAGCCGGTTTTAAAGTGGGCCACAGGTTCCCGACGCTTTCAGCTTTTTTGGAATTTTTGATTGGTAATAGCAAAAATATGGTTCATAATGCTCTAAAACCAATCTGTATGAAAGATGACAATTTTTGGTCAATATCTTAGGCTCGCCCAAGTCCGTCAAAGTTCAATTGATAAAAATTATTTTCTTAGCTTACTTCGTTTCTCTGCAAAAAAAGTCCATATACTAAATTATGTAGGACTAATACTTTCGAAGATACTTGCAATTAAAAAAAAGAGAATCTATTAATTAATGTATTTATTAATTTTATTAATGGACTTGACTACGCTTTGAATCGTAATGTCTTGCTGAAAAACACTGCACATTTTTGTGGGGGTGTGTCATCGGTATTCATCCAAAAATTGCTTTCAAATTGACGTCTTCAAACGTCACGCTCCTTGTCGGTTGTGTTAAACTCACTACTTTTGAGACGTCGCGGCAACCAGTATTCACAACATAAAATGGATTGAGCATATTCTCCGTAAACCACACACAGTAGCCGATGCCTTTCTGCTGCACTTTTCTACAAATGTAAGCAAAATAGCAATGCTTCCCGCGATTGTAGTTGTTGTTTACAAAAAGGATGGCAGGCGTACTATTTAGTTGAGCTTAAAATATAACTGGTAGTATTCTAGTTCACAACTAGTGCATTGCCTGCAGGGTATATTCACTATTTATGGGTATACATTTGTGTTTTGTGTGCCTGTATTTCTGCTCGACCGGCCGTATGCATCATTAATTGGCACAATTCTAAAATGTCACCGTGAAAACGAAATTGATTTCAGATTTCATGAAATGCAAATTATTTCAAACGCTGTCACTCAACTTTAAATTGAGAATTTCCAATTTACGATAAATTTTTTTTGTAACAACTATTTACAAATGAGTCATTCTTTTTTTAGGTCGGACGGATTTCGTAAAAAAATGTACGTCATGGCTCCGATTTGCTTCAATTTTTTTTATGGGTTCTATACATAAAATAAGCTAACACGTATTCGAGGATTTTTTTTTTTTAATTCTTTTTTCTTCGGAGATATGATCTGTCAAAGTTTGTATTTTTACTCTTCATTTATTTCTTGCTAAATATGTCAAATTTTTTCATTTGCCTGATACTCATATTGATATACATATTTCAGTTACCTTAAATAAAGTGAATTTGAATTTTTAAACATGTGGCAACCCTTCTACGTGTCGTTTAGAAGTAAAGTATTTTCAAAACTAGTTCAATTTATACCCATATTGTAATATTTAATTCATTTAACTTATTAAATAATTTTAATGAAATTTGTAACAGGTGCAACCCTTTTCAAAAATACAAAACTTTATTGCACATCTACAGGCCAAGCACTGCTATTTGACACCTCACTTTTGAAAATAAAACGAACTATATATACATACCTATGTAAAAATCACAAGAACCCAAATTTCCAACTTCAAACTGCATTTACAGTGAAAGTATGAAAGCTATCCAAAAACAAATTGCATTTTTAAATTGGGCGTTTTCAATTTTACTAAGAAGCGAATTTTCAGTTTCGAACTGTCCCGATTGATCTCGAGCTAGACTCAAAATTTTCTTGAAGTAGTCGCGAAGTGAATCTGACAAAGTCGTGAACTTGTCCGGAAATGATCTCCTTCAAGTCTTGCAACGGACCTGTAATGGTCCCTTACTGTTCCTAAACCAGTCACGAAATTTCACGCCTGAAATGAATGAAGCCCAACTGGTGCCGGTATAGTCCTTAACTAGTCTCAAATGGTCCATAACTGGACTAAAAATGGTCTTGAATTTACTCCGAAATGGACCTCATATAGTGCTGTTTGGGACTCAAAATTATACCCAACAAGTCCCAGCATAATCCCGAACTAGGCCCGAAATGCCCACTTGTACACGCAGTTAGCATTTACATATGTTTTGCTACTAACAGTTTTCTGCTGTGTTAAAATAAATTTAATCCATTTTGACTTATGAATAATATTAAAATCATAATTGCAAAAATATCTAACATATATTTACTATCGAGTATTTCATAATTTCATATTGAATTTTAGCCGAATTTAAACCTTGACTATTCATAGTAATTTTTTTACATTTACTGGAATTTGTCAAAACTGACACTATAACATTTTTAATTTATTATTAGGTTTTTGCGAAACCCGAGAGCTATGAATTATTTAAGACGCGAATTGCAATACCAATTCTACAAGTAAAAAAAAAATATGCTTTCAATATTTTAAATTCGTTTGTTGCTAAGCAAAAAAGTCTGGTTACTTACTTTTATAAAATACAAATTCGCTAGAAGTTCATTGCATGTTTGTGTACTTATAAAAGAGCTTGTGCATGCAAGCAAATACACATACATACATACATGATAAAAAATCACAGACATTTTATTTTATTTTTTAATTGTGCTTTCTAATTTGCAACATGAAGTCTTTTGTTAGTGCTTGCATTTTATAAACATTTCTCAGGAAAATAACGAAATTTTTTTTTTAAATTTTAATTTTATTTAATAATTATGACATACACTAATGCACTTCAGTGAAAGAAGCTTGAACGACTAAGTGTATGCCGCAAATACGGAGAAATTCAGTTATACTAAGAGAAAGTTTCTTGGGAAGGCGCTGAGGCAATCCTTTACTGATTGTGAAGAATCTAGGAAATTTTTTCAAATATATGAAAGCCGAAAATAGCCAAATAAAATAAATGTTGTATGTAATATACAGAAGAAGCAGCCACCTACAGTGAGTGGAAATATTACAAAAAATGCTTGCAAATCTACCAAGTAAAGGGAAAAAGGAAGAGCCTAAAAAAAATTGCAGCCCATGGAGGCGGCCAAAGTTAAAGCAGAGCACATACAAGCAAAACAAAAAATGGATAATTCATGGAAATGCAAAAGCTTTCAGGATAATGGAAATTTGATGGCAGAATGATGGAAAAGACGAGATCTAAAATGAAGAATGAAAGAAAAATTTGTGTAGTGGCTGGCAGAAAAGCAAGTGATGCCAAAAATAAAAGGAAAAAGTAAATCAAGAAATTAGCACTTTCTTTCAAAGTGGTATAAAGGTGCTTTTGTGGTGCAATGGTTAGCAGTGCGCGCCACAATTCCGCAGAGCCATAAAAAACAAAAAAAGAGTTTTTGTCTAATAGCAGTCGCCTCTCGGTAGGCAATGGCAAACCGCCGAGTGTATGTAAAGCAGCTTCCCGTTCGGAGTCGGCATAAAACCTGCGGCACCACCTTCACTTTGTGTGTGGCAACATCAAGGCGCACGCCCCAAATGGGAGGACTTGTCCAGTAATTTACAAAATTTATTATGATATATTTAATAAAAAGTATTAAAGAATATAGTTAAAATATTATTTAGGGATTGCAAGAAATCAAATTCAGTATCAAACGATAACTACTTAATATCGAAAAACATTTCTCAAAATGGTGGCGAATGACGTCAATGGCGTCCAACTTCGAGATCGTCCCACCAAAATAAGCTACATAATGAAAATACAAGTCTAGTTAATTTTTTTATGTATTCGAAATATTAAAAAATGAGACTATCGTGAAAAATCACCATCTCCATCAAAAAGCAGAAACCAGAAATCGAGGTAAAGGAATATTTAAACTCTTTTTTAACATTTCCATTGCTTTTGAAAGTTGAGCGTTTGTAGAAGTTTTTATTACACGAGTAATTTTTAAGCAAAAAACAAAAAAAAACAACCGACTTCATTTCTCATATAAAAGTTCTGGAGTAGCGTTAATTTTTCGATGATTCAGTGATCGGATCTATAAAAAATTAAGGGGCGACACTTGAGGTACCAAATTTCCGATAAAAAAAAAAAAATAATTATTGAAATCGGATGGGTAAAAAAGAAAAAAATATTACGACCAGGGATAGTCAAAGTTGGGGAAGAAAATATCAAAAAGTTAAAAATCCAAAAATTGTCATAATTTTATGATGCTTCCTTAAAATATTTTAACTACATTTGAGTATGGAGAAGCAACTATCGGGAAGTATTTTACATAAAAAATTTACTAAGTATAGCCTGGTTTGTAGATGCAGTTAAAGAAAACACACGAAAAGGCACGATTTTTTTTTTTTAATTCAAAAAGATGTAAATATTTAAAAAACGGTAACACTTTTACCTGAAAATTTTTTGTTTATCAGAGAGCTCACCCGCCCCACCTACCTTCCCCTAAAGTTTGGCAAGTTACTTCTGGGACACCCTGTATACGTAGCCAGCAAATACATACAAATACACTTGGCTATTTTTTATGCGGTAAAAGGGTTCTTTACTTGCATAAAAAGATACCTAAATGTCTAATTCAGCCCTTACAACCCGCAGTTTAATTTGAATTTAATTCAAAACACAGGCAAACTCAAAATTTCTTTCTAACTCTTTTGCTTTTTACACGATTATGAAGTGTAATAAGTAATATTTTTTACATCTTTCCGAGGTCCCCCCGGGATAGAGTAGCTCCTTAGCTTACTAATATCCCAAAGCTAATTCATAAAGCTTTTCATTTTAGTAAGCGGCGATTTTTTCCATTCTATTCTATATACTTCTATTGAAAAATTTTAACAAATTGTGTTTCGTGATTGGGATAAAGAAAAATATTTCGGCATTCACACGATTGGGATATAATTTGCAACAAATTTTGGGAAAAATACCCAATCGTGTGATACTGCTTTTAAAATAACTGAATGCAATTGTTTCCACGGTTGGTATATTATTTGTGATTTCAATTTGTAAATAGAATTCTATTATTTGTCATATCCACCATGTGCAGGACTAGCCAACCATAACTAAATTTAGAACCAATTAATATATTTGTCATCTAAATGCTTCTTTTTGAGCTTGCACTTCCAGTTATACATATACATATGTACGTATTTATGTGCACAAACACCTAGTATATATCTACATTCAAGTATGTGTATAATATGCATTTATAAATAAACAACGACTTAAAAATGGTATTAATCCATTGGTTTTGAAGAAGACTTGAAAAAACAAGACCAAAAATTTTTGAAATATTCTCTAAAGCAATTTCCGTCGCTTGGCTGTGAAAGGATTTGCTTTGCAAGTCGAGGAAAAAATCGATTTGTGCATAAGAGAATTGTTTTTCATGCATAATTCCACTTAACTATGTATATATGTAGATATATAACTCTCAACATTTTTGCGCTTGATCTATTTTGAAAACTAGGTATTCAAATTGTATGCTGCATTTCGACAAAAATAGGTATAGTTAAAAGTATTTACATAGGAATTTTACAAAAAAAAAAAAATCTTTGTTAAAGCATTCTTAAAATGTAAATACAAAAAAAAAAAATACATAGCTAAATACAACCTCAACCTACATGCATACATACATACCTACATATTTGTAAATCATTTCAATTTCAATTTCAACTCCTATAAGACTTTACTTTCAATTCGGCTTTCATCGAAATAACTCATTTACTAAAATTCCATTGAATACCCGATCATTGTTTAAATGTTCATTTAAAATCTCAATTGACCATACAACAATTTACTTGTAATCATTTCGTTGACTAAAACTCAAATTCCCTTAGCAAATGACTGAATAAGGTATTAAATTGTTTACTGGAAAAGTAAGTAGCAAACGAAAAAGCAGAGAGAGCAAATACCAAAAAAAAAAAAAAAAAAATACCAGATTTTCAACTAATTGCTTGCGCAGCGCATTCAACTGAAGCATAAAGACTGAAAGACTGGCAACAGCAAATTGCTTGCTAATGAGAATTCGATGTGTTCACAATAATTGCTGAAGAAGGAGAAGCAGCAGAGAAATCCAAAGGAAAAGTTATCCAAAAAATTTCATTTTAAGTTAACAAGATTCACTGCTATTTTTATAGTATATAGATATATATATTTTTTTTGCCTAGTAGATACCAATCTTCTTGTAAATAGACAATCCGTTTGAGTTTGTTCAAGCGAACTACATAAATTTAACTAAACGTTGCTGTTAAAAATGTATTTTAACGATGGTTGTATGAAATCCTTTCGAATGAAGATGAAAAGATTTTGCCAGAGAGCGGAAATGGAAAAGAAATTTAAGCTTCTATTTTGCTAAGCAATCAGGTTGAAAAATTTGAAAAACAAAAAATAAAAATAAGTCAAGGAAGTTGTAAAGACAAAGCGATTTTTTTTTGTAGCCGAAAAAGTAAGTAGATAAGAAAAACTGAAAGACTTAAGTGGAAGAAAAAAGAGGAAACTAATTAAATTGAGCAAAGCGTTTTACTCTCTTCCGTTCTGCCTCTCGAAGAAAATGTTTCCTAAAGTTCTTATAGAAGCATTTGTTTCGGTGATGTGCTCCTCATTGTATCCGAATCACTTACCACTGGAGCGTTTTTGGGGAAAGTAGTAACATCTTGACCTAATCTTAGTTACCCTTTCCACATTTAGATACTTTTTAGTGAATAAGTTTAACAATAGCAATTAAAAGAACTTATAGCCTTCTTTAAGTACTTCTGTTCTGATTGAATATATATGTTTTATAAAGAAGGTTTATTATAATTAGCTTACTCATGGGTAATATGGTATGTAAGTGTTCATTTTCTTCATTACCTGAAAGAAGAAAATATAATAAACATCTTAAAAAATGTTGCCACAAGTGCAAATTTCAGTAAATAAGCATTTATATAAAATGTATATATAACTACTAACCGGCAATTAACTTAACGGTAACCATTAAGGTCTACAGAATTTCAAGTTAATCTACGACCAGATAACTTAGCTAATCGGTGGGACCAAGATCGAACACATCGGTCTCAGTTTTCTTGGTAAACTACAAATATGTATGTGCCTTCTTTTGGCAGCTGTTTTTAGCAAAAACGGGAGACCTATTCGCAGCCTACCAAGAGCTGAACTCTTACAGAGGATGTGATTTACACTCTCATCATTCGTTTTGCATCATCCACGCATACACAAAATTATGAAGTTACATAGCCTATAAGTAGTTCGGCATGTGATGCTAACAAGCAATGGCCACCCCAACTAGAAGCCTGGCGTATTCCCTCTAAAGCGATAAGCTTGGTATTGCTACAGGACACTTCTGGCTAAGATAATCTGGTTTACAAAATAAAAAGTGTATGCATATTAAAACAAACCTTTATATCATCGCTATGTTATTGAAAGCGCTGAATGCTAATCCGAGGTCTGTTCGCCCCATCATGTCATGTTCGAGGTCACTTGAAGGTCAAGTAGGGAAAAATTCCTTCAATAAACCTGAAAATTCATATATGTATATGTTGTTTTAGACTCACTGAATTCGAATCCGAGGTCCGTTAATCTCCATAGTGTTAGGTTCGAGGTCATTTGAGTGTCAAATAGGACAAAAAAAATTACTCAATAAAAAAGAAATAATTTGGTTTTTGTTGTCGCTGAATCCGAATGTGGGGGTCCCTTCTTCAAGGTCATCTAGAAGTAATGCCAAGGTTTGGTTTTCATTTAATTTTTAGACATTATTGTATATATTTTTCTATTTTAAAAATACAAAATTTTTTGTTTTTAGTCTCTTTTTAATTAAATTTTAAATTTTATTGTTTTTAAAAGATAAATATTTTGTTACATTTACTTTAATTTTTAAAATTTTTTTTTCTTCTTTTAATTTTTTTAATTTAGTTTAATCTTTGTTTTTTAATTTTAGTGTTTTAAAGAGAAAAATATAATTTTAACTTGATTTATTTTTGGCAATGTACAAATTGATTAAAGTGAAGGGAACTGTGTTTTCACTTGCACTAGCACCAGATAGATCAACCAAGCCTACACAAGCGAAAACTTTAAAACTAACATTTTAAAATTATTTTTTTGACTTTGTTTTAATTTTTTTTTTTTTAATTTTCGAAAATAGTTTTTTTTTTATACCAATAAAATCTTACAATTAAAAAATATTTAATCAAAAAGAAAAAAAAAATATATATAAAAAGAAATCAATTTTTTTTTTTAATTGCATTTACCGACTTCCAAAAAAGAGGGAGGTTATCAGAGCGTTGGAATATTTTTTTTTTTGTATGTTATCGCATGTTATCGCATAACTTTGGACCACGTCAACCGATCGATAATTCTTTTTGCATCGGAAAGGTAGTATCTCAAAGGTGGTCCCATACTAATCCGGTTTAGATCCGATCATTAGATCATGAGATATATATATATATAAATTTTTTTTATGTCAGAATTGAAATCGGTTTTTTTTTTTGCTTAAAATTACTTATTTAATATAGTTTAGTTATAGTTTTATAGTTTAAGGATTTTATTATTTTAAAAAGTAAAATGGTTTTTTTAATTTATTTTAATTTTTAGAAATTTACTTTGCTTTTTCTGTTTTTTATTATCATTTTTCTTTAGAAATTAATTTGCATAAAATTTTTAAGTTTCATGGTTTTGTTTTAATTTTTAATTTAATAACATTTAATTTTAAAAACTTATTTTACGTATCTTTTATTTTATTTTAAATTATTATATTTTTTTTTAATTCTTATTTCGTTTATTTTTATTTTTTACGTTTGAATTTTTTTTAATTCATTTATTTTTTAGAAAATTCATTGATTAAATAAAAACAGAATAACGCTATGACCTCCTTGTCAGCAGATCTCTCAATTACTCTTTAGAAATAGAGAAAATAACTTCCAATATATTTGCCAGAATTGGTAATTATCTTACGAAAGGCTTTTGTTCTTCGAAAGCTGTGGTGAGTTGAAAGACAGTTGCCAGAATTGCCGTGTTAATTTTTTTTTTTTGCAATTTACAATATTATGTGAAAGTTGTGTAGATTTGTGCTCACATTTTCTTTGATTTACTACCAAAATTCGTTTACCTAGTCAAAATACCTTTAACCCTTCGTCAGGCACTATGTGCCTAACTGGCACGATTTTAAAAACATATACCAAACAAAAAATTATATTGTTTACACACCTGGGGAATACTGGCACGGCATTAAGGGATGTTGAAAAGAAATTAATGTAAACATTTTCTTGAAAATCCAGAAATCTTAAAACCAAGTTAAAAAACCAAAAGGTAAAAGTACAACGTAAAATAGTTTAGAAAAGATGCAAACATTCCATAAAGATTCAACTTTGGGACATGTACATAATAGCTACCTTTAGTTGAAAAATAAAATCTAAAAAAATTATTTTAAAAATAGTTTATTTAATAAATTTGACGTGTTTGGGAGCAATAAGCTTCTCAAATTAAATTCTGCATAACTTCTCGTTGTGAGAGTCAACTGAGTGGTTTTGCTGAATAGAGCACTTCAAAAGAGGCAGCTACTGAGCGTCAGCAAAGTTAACGCTATAAAAGAGCACGACGAAGTAAAAAAAAATGTGACAGCTGTTCCCCACACAGTTCAGTTGCGCCCGACGAAGGGTTAACATTGTTTAAAATTTCCATTTATTTTTATTGCAACTTCTATGCAAAAGTATATTTCGTAAGCGATTTTCAAAGCATATTTTGCTGCGTAACAACCTGCAGCATAGTTGCTGTTCAAAGGAATATTTAGTTGGTATTCTAGTTACGGGCGTATCTGACTAAAGCGCATTACCTCTGCTGCTACGAATTTTATGTCTGCATAACTATGCAAAAGCTTGCTACAAGAATTTGTGCTAAAGGGGAAAGTATTTAATTTATGCCTTCATATTTTATTAACAAACGCTTTTGTTTCGCTTTTGTTTGCATTTTATATGTATTTTTGTGCACATGTAGAATGAATGCGAAAAAAAAACGTATAGTGTGTGTGTGAGCGAGTACAATTTATGAAGTATTTGGGTTGCAATGCTGCAAAAATGTCAACACAAAGCGAGACTAATGCGAATTTACGAAGTGACGGGAGGCGCCATTAACATATATGTATGTACATATGTATGTAGATAGTATTAGATAGAGCAAAAAGTGCATACAAGTGCCAGCAGTGCTTAAATAAAAATATATGTGCATATGTTTAGAAATGACAAAGAGAGTAAATATGTGTGAATGTGTTTGTGAATTTTAGCGCATCCAACAATGTACCCGGAAACATTAGGGTTATGACCATAGCCCTTGAGCTAAAGCACCGAAACATGAACAAAATGTTAAATGAGTTTAAAAAAAGGTATACTAAATACTTTGTGCTACGAAAAGCTCAATACTTCCATTCGGAAACATAGTTGTCCGTTGTGACTACCTTTCTGTGAGTGAGTACCCGGAGGAGGCGCATTCTCCTAATCGGACATTAAACAGCTGCAAAACCTGCTATCTCAACTGAAATTGAAGATTTTCAGATTCTCCTGTGGCATAAAAATGGGTACAACTAAAGTCCAAATTTCACAGTTATTCCCAAAAGGAGGAAATTAAAAAAAAAATTAGAGTAGATTTGAAATCAGTAAACTGACAATTCTAGCAGCTATCTTTCAACTCACCACAGTCATTCAAAGACAAAGGTCTTTCTGCTGAAGCTTTTCTGTCTTTGGAAAGACTTATTGAAAGATCTGCTAACGAGGAGATCTTATCGTTATTCTGTATAGCAATAATTAAAAAAAAGTTAAAATTAAATTATTAAAAAATCTTGCTGCTTAGTTATGAAGTTATGAAGGATATATATTTTAATCGGTTTACAACAATAAAATACGCCAAAGAATAATAATTTTTTAATCAGATATCCTGATATAAAATCAAAACTAAAAATTAAAAGAAAATATTATTAAAAAGAGAAAATAAATATATCAATTAAATCAGCTTCTAAAGGTTGAATCAAATAAAACAATACATATTTTTTAAACAATAAAATCCTAAAACTAAATAACAGAAAGCAAACTTCAATTAATTAAAGAAAACAATAACCAATAAGTTTCAAAATAACGAAATCTAAAAATTTAAAATGTAAGTAAATTAAAAAAGGAAAAATTTAACTTAAATAAATAATAAGTTACTAGAATTTGGAAGAAGAGATTTAAGTTGAAAAGGATAAAACTAAAATCAAAAAAGAAAAAGCTAATAATATAAGTTTCTAAAAATTAAATTGCATTAAGAAAGAAATATCTTTATGTTTAAAATAATAAAAACTACAAACTAAAAAAAAACTAAATTTCAAAAAATAAGTACAAAAAAACTAAATTAAAGAGAGGTAAAATTAAAATCCAAAAAGAAAAAGTTAATAAAACCAGTTTATGTACATTAAATTACATTAAAAAATAAATATGTTTCTTTTTAAACAATAAAAACTAAAGACTAAAAGAAAACTGAAAAAGTAAGTACAAACAATTTTGTTAAAATAGTAAGTACATATATTTAATTAAAAATATAATATTAAAGTTAAAAATTAAATTAAATTCAAATAAAAATTATACTTTTATGTTAAAACAAAATCTCTAATTAAAGGAAAATTAAATGAAGAAAAAAATTATTTGTAAAAATTAAATGAAATAGAAACATTTTTATTTTTATTTTTAAACAATACTATTTAAAAACTTGATAAAAAAAAAATGATTAAAAAAGAACGCTGCCCGAGGATTGAAATTTGGTATTTCTCGAATGGCACGCCTCACCCGGTCATTGCGATTATAACGCGAGCAAAATGATATACTACATCTCCATTTGAAACGTGCTCAAGTGCTTTCTATCAAATGAGCTTTTCAACATGAAAATTGGCAATGGAGCTTTTCTTGTAAGACTTTGGTGCCAGAATAAATAAAATCTGTCAAACTACCTTGCCTACGGTCTCTCAATTGTCTCACAAAACACTTGCAACTGTTTTAGCCAGAATTGCCATGCAAAATTGATTTAAATAAGCTACTGGCTGCCTTTCTATTTTTTTTGAAACAAGCAAATATTATTTGTTTTTGTTGTACTAAATTTCCTTAGCGCTGTAGGTTTTTTCAGGTCTCCACAAAAGTGAAGTTAAGTTTTTCATTTCAAAGTGAATGTTGAACCACACAGGTCTCAATCCAACCCGAAAAAAATTCTAACCCTAATACGCTCATAGATACGGACATTCATATATGTATGTACATATTTATTCCACAATCAAATATAGCAATTTCGGAACATTTGAATGCAATGCAAACACCAGCAGCAGCAGTCGCAGCGGCAGCAACAACAACTATAGCAACTATATTGAGCAATAAATGCAGTCTGCGCGGTATTTGCGTGGTGGCAGCTGCAGGCTACATACATACATACAAACATACAGCTCTAATGTGCACTTTTACGCTTGCATTGTTTTGCCCCCCCCCCCCCCCCCCCACACGCCCATTTCTTTGCATAGAGACACTTTTTATAACGCGTGAAAAGCAAGTAGCAGCAAATAGAAAAAAAGAAGAGCTAAAAATACAAACGGTAAAAGCGCATGTTGAAAATTGAAAGACTAGTGGCAAAAAATTCTGCGCGAAATTTGCTCAAAAGCGTAAAATTCACGCCTTTATGTGTAGCCAGTGTGACGAGGTAAGAGCAGTGGCAATGGCTGCGTTCAGCAACAACAAACTGCATCATGAGAAATTGCGGCGAAAATGCGAAATTCGCGAAAAAGTATTATTTGGTTATTTTTCTACTTTATTCAAAATTATTTTGTTAGTTGGCGCTTTTTATCCGAAACGCTTTCTTTGTTTTGGTTGCTATGCCTTTTTTTGTAAAAGTATTCAACTGCTATTTTATGCACTGTGCGAACAATTGCACGGCGAACAGTCGAAACTGAAGCAGAGAGTGTAAAACGATAATGCAAAAATTCAGAAATGTGTGCATTTTTATGGGTAAAAAGGATTTGAAACGTTTTAAATTTCCATAAAACTTTGATTGTTAGTTAGAGCATTTTGCAATGAGATACGTAAATGTGACCTAAAGTGGAAGTTTTTGATATTTATGTACATGGAAAACTATGAAACTATTTCCCAAAATAAAGGTCTTAAATTTCTTACTATTCGAGACTTTGTGATTTGGTTTTGGTTAGCCTACAAGGCACTACGGAGCACCTCACATACATAAGTACTAGGGTGGGTCAATTAGTAGGTCAATTAAAAAAGTTGATTCATATCCTTGCGATTCTGGTACTATGGACCATAACAAACATTTTCGCCCAAGGAACCATACCTCTAAAATCATTTTCGAGCCTGCCAAAATTTTTTGGTAGATATTTTCAAAAATACCAAATAAACGACCTCTTAGATGCATTTCAAAGACAAAAAA
>NW_016158697.1:83953-98005 GCF_001687245.7 Rhagoletis zephyria
TCAAAGATGTGACTATTTGAGCAATAAGTTCGTCAATTTCCCCCAAAAAAAGTGAAAAATCCAAAAAATTGTTCAAAAACGCACTCTGGTGGCGATCAAAATTAAAAATTAATGCGAAAAATGGATTCTCTGACCCAAAAAACCCCCGTATACACATTTTCAATAATATTTTTTTGTCTTTGAAATGCATCTAAGAGGTCGTTTATTTGGTATTTTTGAAAATATCTACCAAAAAATTTTGGCAGGCTCGAAAATGATTTTAGAGGTATGGTTCCTTGGGCGAAAATGTTTGTTATGGTCCATAGTACCAGAATCGCAAGGATATGAATCAACTTTTTTAATTGACCCACCCTAATAAGTACATATATATATATATATATAAATATGAAACACCCAGCGTACTTCACTGCGCCTTAAAAGTATTTTTGTGTTAGTTGATACCTGTATTGTAATATTTCATTTATTTGAATAAGATTTTTCAAACAGGTGCTACCCTTCCTCAAAATTATTTTCGACGGAAAAGTTCCTTAAAGCGCTTCAGTTTGATATCCATATTGCAATATTCAATTCATCTTATCAATTAAAGTAAATTTAAATTTTCAAACAGGTGGCAACCTTCCACAAAAATATTTTCGACTGTAAGTCTTCTCTTTCTTTTAACAGCCATATTGAAATATTTACTTTTTTCGTATCAATTTACTTAAACTGCAATTTTCAAACAGGTGGCAACGCTCTTTTTTTTCTTTCTTACATAGAAATACTATAAATACATTGGGGAGTATTTAGAAAAAATGTAAAAATTTTAGAAAATCTATAATATCATTAGAAACAGCCTACTTTTACTGCTATTTATTACAAGTGATTGTACCGAGAAGATAATTTAGGTAGGACTTCTTAAGTAAAGCCATTCCAAGAGGCCTACCCAAGAAGTGCCGAAAAAAGTTCTTCCTTGTATGCCTTCTAGAAGGGATTATCCATTTACAATTAACGCGAATGGATAAATTTATATTATTTAGCATTACAAATGAATTTCGATAAACATTTTAAGTTGCAATAACACATATTTGATATATGTAAACCTTAAGCAAATACTTCAAAGATGTCTGATTTTTATGAATTAAAGAAGCAACTTTAAAAGAACTTTTCCAAATGGTCTTCTGAAGTACATCCTATAAAAGCCCTTCTTCCAGAAAGATTTCCATGGGTAGCGAAAGATGAAGCCCTTCAATTTGTGCCACTCCACACAAAAAAAAGGAGAAAGGAATGTACAGTGGAAGGTCGCTTGACTCTCAGGGAGAACTTCTCTACTACTGGGTAGTATTGATGTTTAGAAAACTATTTACTTCCGGTATGTAAACCTCCACGCATAAACCAAGACGAATTCAGAAGTAATACAAATGAAAATAAATCTAATCAACTGTTTTAGCAATACTGCTCGTTGATATTTATATTTCGGGACCATTTCGGGACTAGTTCGGGATCATTTCAGGTTTAGTTCAGGATATTTTCGGATTTAAATAGGACAATTTTGGGACTAATTCGGGGCCAGTTCGAGGTTTTTTTTTCGTGAACATTTCAAAACCATTTAAGGACTATTTAGTGCAGGACTTTTTGGGTCTGGTTTGGTGTGGTGTGACACAAATATTTCTACAGCAAATTGCATGAGTACCTGGTACATACGAAATTTTTTATTTAAATTCAAATTTTGTCAGCTCTAAAAACATCCTTTAGGAAACCAAAGTCATTAGGTATCGGCAGTAGTCAGTATATTTACATATACTCCCGCTCGCTAGGCTGCTGGTTCGAGTCTTAGCGCAACCAATGAAGCTGTGCCCATAAAAAGGCTTATCATGAAAATTTGCCGTTTAGAGTTGATTAAATGAAGACTAAATGCAAAATATGCATAAACAAATAATGTTTTTTTTTTTAAGTTTCTTAGATAAATTTAAATCTTTAATAGTTATAAGTTTCATGTACACACTTTTTTAACATTTGAATGCACATCTAGTTTAATTAACTTTTGTAAAGCAAGCATTTTTCTTTCTCATCACAGAAAGGTACCCTCACTCTTATGCTTTTGTAAGTAAATAAACCGGAAGTTGTTAAGCTTCTAAACGGCTACCTTAAACCCCGTGGCAGCTGAGACCATTTCGCAATTCTTAGTTATGCTTTTAGTTGCTAAGCACACATTTAAATTTATGTAGCACAAGCTGTGTTCATTGCTTTTACCACGACGTGCCAGATTCTACATAAATTGCAAATACTAAACAAAGGGAAATACAAAAAAAAAACAAAAATATTCGTATACGATTTTTCCTCTTTTGGTTACAATGCAACTAACTACCTTCAACTACTTTTACCAGCTTTTTTTTTTTTTTTTGTTTGCTAAGTATGCTTTGAGTTTTGCGCCAGCAACAAAGTTTCACCATTTTTTTGCTCGAAATTCTCTAAGAGTGCACATAAAAACGTTACACATTTTAATACAAAAACTAAAGCTACTTACTTAAATGTGAATTTTAAATATGCTAAAAATTTTATTTTTATTATCATGTCATTGCAATTACTGGACTTTTTCCTCCGTTAGGATTTCTCTATGTGACACAGCTGCTGTTTGTGAATTTTTAACATTAAAAAAAAAGTTAACATTATTCTTTAAGTTAGGTTCTTTTAGTGGATTAACCTATAGCCTGTGGGGATGGATAGCTTTAAGCGCTAGTATGCCACGTTTGAAAGTAACTTTTTTGTTATACGTATTTTTAGTCCCAAAGTTTGCGAATATTTTGAGATAACAGAAACATAATTATGGCAATTAGGTGATTCATAAGATGTAGAACACGTTGAAAAGCTTTAAGAACGAAAAAATTTTATAAGAGTTTCAACATTTTGTTGTTGTGTTGCACAGAAAAACGAATTCAAAAAATAACTAAAAAAATACATTTATCGTGAGAAGTTATAAGAGTTCAAAGAGAGAGAGAGAGGTCCCACCCCTTACAGAAAATATGTATTTTTTAAAGAAACTATACAAATACTTATGCTTCCCAGGTTCGACAGCTTATATTCTCAACTACCTGCGCCTCGTTTACTGCATATGTAAGTGGCATATAGCATACCGGAAATGTTTATTTTTAACCAGTGACTCGATATGACAGTTACCTATACAAAACTGGTTTAGTTCACCAGACGGTATCTCCTTCATGGATGGATCAAAACTTGGAGGCAAGGTAGGTGTAAATGTCTTTTGTCGGGAGCTGTCAAAAACAAAGTTCAGACTTCAAGGCTTCTGCAATTTCCTTTAGGCGGATATAAATTTGTCAGCAGGTACCGGGCCAACACTTGGAGAGTAGCTGGGATGCCTCCTTCTTCTTCTTCTTTTCACTCTTGAATAGTTGGGTCTCGTTTAAGCTATGCGAGCGTTGGGAAAAAACTACGACTTGTGCAATCGCAAAGTCTTTCTAGTCTAGGGTGGATCGGAGGCGGTCATAGGAGCTCCATATGCTTGCAATGCCTCAGCTCTCGCTGATGGTGCGTACTCTGATAGGCCATTGTGCGAATGGTATTTACGCGGTAGGGTTAGGAGTCTTACCTGATCTGACTTTTATTGGCAGCCAAGAGGTGGATGATGATGAAGTGGAATCATCTGAGCATTTTCTACTAGACTGCCCACCATCTGCAGGGCTAAGATGTGAAAATTATGGCTCGCACTTCCTGACAATCGTTGATGAGAATCACAAAGAAAAATCTCTTAACTGTCTAAGTGCGCTTCAAATCTGCATAAATGAATAAATTCTAAAAAATCTGATTAAAAAGTTGAATATTTTCATGAAAATTTGCTGAATTTTCGCTAGTTTTGCACAAAGTTTAGGAATTATATTTTTATGTTTTTTATTGTAGAATGAACCATACTTTTATACGAAATTAATGGAAAAATATTAGAATAAAAATTGTTGCATTTATTGTGAAAAATTTGCTGGCCCAATACTTTGTTCCGGCAATGTATGTGTTTTCCCACCTTATGAATAGAAGTCAACCTAATGATTTCGCGAGACACCAATATCTTTCTTTGATTGATCCACGACCATCGCAATCTGCCCTACCACAGTGTGCGTCAATTGCGTGCAAGAAATGTACAAAAAATTGGTTCGCAATAAATAAAAGTACAAATGATTCACTGCTGCTTTTAGTTGTCCCATACAAAATATATAAAACCTTTATATGTATACAGTATTATTTTATTATTATATATGAAATCTCAATACATATCGGCAGAAATCTACCTACAAGGTTGGAAAAGTCATATCGATTTGAAGCTCCACGAACGATTAAAGTTAAATTAATTTTTTTTGGTACCAGCTAATAAAGAAACCAGACAGAGGCATTTAAAAAGCATTTAACATTCCGCTCACTCAGTCAATCAAGGTAAGAATGTCTGCGTAGCGCACGAACAGAGCCACATGAGTATCTATAAATGTTCACACATACATACATACATATGTACAGCCCCTGCTGCCCCACCAGCATTTATGCTATTGGTATTTAACAGCTGCCGCCAGCGCACGGTTGCCTAGGTAACGTATACGCCTAGGCAGCTACCCTAACGTCGCATAATCGGATATTCGCTTCATTTAAACGTTTTTTTTTTTATTATTATTTTATTTTGCACACCAGCAAGTAAACTGTTTTTCAGTTCGCCATGAGAATGTGAGCAGCTGAAATGCTTAATCGCACCAACAAAATGGGTTCATAATTTGACAACAAAAATGAACCACAGAAATTGTCTGGTCTCGGCTTAGCTTTGCGTTGTCTACTTATTTACGGCTACCAGCTTTTTCCCTGTGTTTTTGTGGGTTTGGGTGCACATTTTTTGCGGTGCAATTTGGCAATTGAGTTTTTGTCCTTTCTCACAGTTCGTTAGTCGATTATTGTCGAGCTGCCGTCAGGAGTCATAAAATTTCAACATTACATAAATACAATGTTGAGGGTAGCTGGTATTTTGAAGGAGCAATTTTCGGTATGCCTGCCAAATAAAATTTTTTTCCCCGTTTTTGTTTTTGAAATGCTCGCCTTTATTAGGCATTTTGTCTGTATGGAAATTATGGAGAATTATGAAATGAGTCTATGCGCAGTTGGGTGTCTGAGTCTGTAGTGGTGTTAACTTTTGTGGCATTTAAAAGGGTTACATTTAGTCTTTAAAATCTCTGCTATATAACTGAATTTAGATTTAGGAATTTTATTTTTTTGATTTTTCTGGCTTTGGAGCCATTAAAGCGCTCGCCATCACTTAGCTGCTAAATGCCGCAATGCTTGAGTATTGGCTTTGTGCTATTCTAATTGATAAAAATTGCAGCCAAAGCTATCGACTTTGTCTCTTTCCGTATTTGAAATGCCCTCTGCTGCTGGTGGCTCACTCGTCAGCTGCTGGTGGCCCACTCGTCATCAATTACTTAAGTAGTGTTATGGTTACTCAGACGACCGGTTGAATGATTTCGGTGAAATCCTGTAGTTGATTGCAGGGAAATCAATTGATATCGCCTTCTGCTTCTGCTTTTTCTTCCCCATCCGCTTCTTTTTTCCATTAACCGCCCCTATGCCTGCAGTTTTTTTCTTTCTAGTTTTTTCAACTATTTCTTCTCCTACTTGTTTTTTCAGTGCATTGCACTGCAAAAGGAATTTATTCACAGCACAGCGTAAATATTCTTGTTTACGTTTGAATGCATTTCCTCAATTCTGCCGGAATTTTTACGCTCCTCACTCAATTTTGTTTGCATTGTTTTTCTGTCAATGCTTTCAGTTCGCCATTTATATGCGCTTCACGCTTCCTTTTTTTTGTTTTTTTCCTTTCTTTTAGCTTCAAATAAGAAATCAACTTTAAGTGAATTTGCTTTCTTTTCTTATTTTCACTGCTTTTCAGAAGATGCTTAAGTACGTACTCGTATCTCTCTATCGCCTCAACCATCATTTTCCATAGTACTTGGCTACCATTCTAATGGCGCCATGACGACTGCGTCTAGACGATACGGCTGAGTACTTAGTTGCACTGCTATTTGACTATTTTTTTGTTATCTTGGCAGATTTGGCTGAATTTTCGGTAAATTTTGCTACTCAGCAGTACATTAGTGACAAGCGCTGTGTGTGTGTGTAGTGGCTGCTATGAGGTTTACACTACCTTGGGCGCTATTGTTTTATTTGTCATAAGGCATTTGTTGACGAAAGTAAAAAAAAAGAAACACATAACTAAAATTTTTTTCTAGTAGTAGTTTTTCTTTATATATTTTGTATATTGATTCTAAAAATAATGATTATATTTATATAACAGCTTTAAGGTTGGCGATATCGCATATTTGTTGAAATATGCACGCCGCATCTGCTTTTCTAACCTTCATCCATAATATTAATTCCATGGTGGAAAAATAAAAGCTGATTTCTGGGAAATTTTAAACATTTAGTAAAATGTTGAAGGTATTTGTAATCATTTTATAGAAATGTATTTTTAAGGGCATCGTATGAATGCCTTCTAAATGCCGACCTTTTTCTAAACCCTAGATAATTTGTCTTAAAAACGAAGCTTTTGCATTGCTAAGCCGACTTTTAAAAATATATATGACGAAATCAAAACCTCTCCTTTTCTATGGTCGGTAAAATCCTGAAATTTTGTGGCAAAAGAAAGGAAACGAAAAAAAATATTTTTTAACGATTCAATTTCCACACAAATTTTTCCACAAAAAATAATTTAATGCTGTTTGGGTAGCTTTTTGTTTTTTCCAAGAAATGCATTTTTTTCTAAAAAGTTTTTCTTCTATATATAGATGAGGTAATTACTTTCAGTGTTTTTTTTTTTAATTTTTTTTAAATTTTCTTCAATTTCATCTAAAGAATTTTTTTCTGAGAGTGCATTTTGAATCAAAAAGTATTTTTATAACTCAATTTTTTTAATATATTTTACAACTTTGTCGTAAATTTTTCAAGGTTTGTTATAAACATTTATTTCTTACATTTTATGATAAAATAAATAAAAATTAAGCACATAATAGCTCCTAATCGGGGAGCAGGTATTTAACAGATTCATTCACAACACAACTGGTACGTAAGAATTGATAATTTGTCTGTTGGTATGTTGAAATTTTCAAATTTTCAAATTTCTTTAAAGAAAAATTTATTATTTTTTTGGAATTAAAAAAAAACTATAAAACACACTATGACGATATATGTATACTCACCAAAGCAACCCAAGAGTAGTCTCTATCTGCATGTTTATCTACAGCTTGACAGCCTAAAAATAGGCTAATATTATTTGAAGTGTCGCCATAACTGTGTACTTGCCATTGCTATTGAATTGTGCTTTCCTTTTCAAAATGTGAGCTTGACTGTCCTTCAACCCAATCTACATACATAATAATAATAGATTGGCGCTTACACATATGTTAGTGTTTGGCCGAGCTTCTCCTCCGATTTGTGGCGTGCGCCTTGATGTTGTCACACAAAGCGGAGGGACCTACAGTTTTACGCCGACTCCGAACGGCGATTGTATTTTTATGAGAAGCTGTTTTTCATGGCAGAAATACACTCGGAGGTTTGCCATTGCCTGCCGAGGGACGACCGCTGTTAAGAAAAAACCTTTTTTCTATATTTTTGCGATGTTGCTTTGACCAGGGTTTGAACCCAGGCATTGTGGAGTGGAAGCGCGCACTGCTTACCACTACACCACAGCGGCCGTCACACATCTACATACATACATACAAAAAAAAACAGCAATTCATGCCGGCACAATGGGTTGGGCAAATTGGCCCAATGAAAGAGGCAAAAGCAAATGCAAGTGCAAAACATGCGCATATTGCACACACCCACGTGAGCTTACATACATATGTACATCCATGTGTGCACTTGCAGCTTTTGAATTGTTTCTCATTACATTTAACGCCTTCAAGCAATGAAACAAAGCAAAGTGTTCTATTGTCTTTGGCTGCTTTTGTTTTCGATGTTTTGTTTAAGTTAATGTGTTAGATAAATATACATATGTGTTGAGTTAAATGTGCGTGCACAATTGAAATTCATATGTATGTATATCTACATTAAGTTGCCTCACCAAAAACGTTTTGGATTTCCACCTGAATTATGAAAACAATTATATTAAAAGTTTACTGCCCAACAATATTATGATATACGCGATTGTATAATTTCGATGCAAAAACACAGCCGACTTTTTCTATTGTAATGAGAGCGATGCAACCTGATGTACAGATGTATGTTTGAAATCAACGTTTGCATTTAATCATGCTAATGAGATACACAAAAAAGGTCTAGTTAGTCTGGTTAATAACGCAGACTTCTTTTATAGTAACCAAAATTTTAGCTAAAATGAAAATTGATCCGAAAATGTTCGAATTAAGCCTTTTTGTAACGCGTGTCCATCCGTGTATACGATAACTTCAGAAAAATATTGGATACCTCGACGAAATTTATTGTATAAGTAGCCCTTTATCCGTCGTAAGCTGATAGTGAAAATGGGCGAAATCGGGCAATAGCCAAGCCATGCTTGGTATAATTTTTACCCTTGCGGCGGAAAAGCAATACATAGAAAATTTTTGAAATCGAACTAAAATCACGCCCGCGTTCCATACAAAGATAAATTTCATAAATACAAAAACTTCAATATTTCAATAGCTAAAGACGCCACTTTATTCCAAGTTAGTACATATGTACATGAAATCCGACCTTCCACTCAGATGTCGATATACATATAAGTGTATTTTGGGTAGCGGAAACTGTTTAAAATCAGGAAAAACAAAGCTGCCTTCCTTGTAGTTTACATAAACTAGAAAAAAATCAAGGACCGTAATAGTTACAACTTTTATTAAAAAAATCACTTTTTAACAATTATTTTTTGACTTTTATTTAATTACTCTTTAAATAACCGTTATTTCTGACTTTTCTTTTATAAATCGAAAATAACAATTATTTTTGATTTTTATTTAAATAATCTGCAAATAACAGTTATTTTTGATTTTTAAACTATACGTCTTAAATAACAGTTATCGAAGACTTTAATTTATAAAAGTCATAAATAAAAATCAGTCACTGATCTTTATTTTTTCAATCATACTTATAAAAGTCATTTGAATAAGTCGTAGTAAACTTTTGTTTTCTAACACCTTCTTAACTGTGTAAAATGTTAATGACTTTTATATAATTGATTTAAAAAATAAAAGTAAAAGTCACTGACTGATTTTTATTGATGACTTTTATAAATAAAACACTTCAATAACTGTTATCTAAGCCCTATAATATAAAAATCAAAAATAATTGTTATTTTGGATTTATAATATAAAAATCAAATATAATTGTTATTTTTTTAAATTTTGCATAAAAATTGCAAATAAAAATTTATTTTCAAATTTGAGTCTCGGTTCAAAACGAAATCGATTGGTATGTTTCACTTAGTTGTAGAATATTTCCTTCATAGTGAATTTTTCCATGACAGTTTTCATCGATAACTGTTATGTTCGGTCCCCGGAAAAAATTCTACTTTCTACTGGCGTCGACTAGATAAGGTTCAGTTTCGTCCGAACTTATACTTCTTTGATTGTTCGTAATTCAGTTCCTGGGTGATTTTGATTGTACCTTCCGGTTTGTTTGACGAATATTGCTAATAAATGGTGTGAAAAGCTGAAAAATATTATATTTAACACTTAATGAATTGTTAAGCTCAGCACCCTTTCTGCTGGGTGTGTATTCGCCTATTTTGTCTAAGTATTTGTGAAAATTTTTACACATATTTTTTTGCTTCCACAAACAAAGCAAGAAATTGTAAATTGCACTTGAAGTTGCCAAAGCGTCACAACACACTTTACACTGTCACAATTAGTAGTTAAGTAAGTACCTTTGCGGTGCAGTGCGGAATGTAGAGTCTATGCAGCACTGAAAGAAAAGAAAGTGGCGAGGATCCACAAATGGCAGGCCATTGTTTAGGCGCAAAGTGTATTTGACATATTTTCCACACATTTTCTGTGTTTCAAAGACCACCACAACTGCGGCAGTCAATGTAATGGAGTAGCCAAGCGTTGGCTGACAATGACACTGAACGCTAAGTTTTTAGTTAGTTAAGATTGTTGCAAGTTAAATGTTGTATGAAAGTGTTGCGTGCAAGTGATAATAGCTGAATTGAGTTTGGTTGGTTGCCGGCACGTGGCAAAGGACACTTCTTACAATGTAGGAGAAGAGTACTCTGAACTAGCAACGTATAGTTACATAAATAGTTAAGTGGCAAAGTGCAAGAAATATTTGGAAAAAATTAATAGCGGGTTTTTGTTTTTAATAAATGATATATTGTATTTGATATTGGGGGACTAATTTGTGATCTAATAATAATAATAGATTGGCGCTTACACATATGTTAGTGTTTGGCCGAGCTTCTCCTCCGATTTGTGGCGCGCGCCTTGAAGTTGTCACACAAAGCGGAGGGACCTACAGTTTTACGCCGACTCCGAACCGCGATTGTATTTTTATGAGAAGCTGTTTTTCATGGCAGAAATACACTCGGAGGTTTGCCATTGCCTGCCGAGGGACGACCGCTGTTATGAAAAAACCTTTTTCTATATTTTTTTGCGATGTTTCTTTGACCAGGGCTTGAACCCAGGCGTTGCGGAGTGGAAGCGCGCACTGCTTACCACTACAGCACAGCGGCCGATCTGGTGATCTGGTGTAAGCAATATTAGCTTGAAATAAAACCATTGTGATGGCTAAAATAGTGCAAATTTTATTATTCTCCGCGATTAATAAAAATTGTTCTCTACAAATCTCACATCATGCTCGTCGTTTTATATGGCGCAGAAACATGGACGTTGTCAACATTGGGGGCTTTTGCGCCACCTATTCTAAGCCAGATCTATAGCACAATTCGCGTGGGCGACGGGTACCGAAAAAGATGGGATGACGAACTTTATGAGCTCTTTAATGGCTTGGACCTAAACTAAAATGTCTTTTCACTGGCTTGGGTATTTTCTACACATGGATGATGACGTGTTCGAGATAAAGATTTTGTGGAAGATTTACGGGCCTGTGCGCGCTGGCGATGGCAGGACCGATGATCTGTGTGAGCCTTACAATGACATGGACATAGTGTCGTTCAAATCTACCATCTTTTATTTTCCTTCCCGACGAAATATATCTTGAGCCGTGTCTTGCAGTTAGATAGCGGTATGCCCGCCGCATCAAAAGAGTTGACGTCAGACAGGGATGGTTCATTTCATCGGGAGCTCGTCCAATGCACAATTACCTCGAATGTTTTTGTGGCCTGGCACCCACACAATGTGAGTAGGAGACTTTGAAGCTAAATTATTAGGGACTTTCCTACATTCTATCACAGTTATTTACGAGTTCTCACAGCAGTCTAAGAACTCGATAGCTGATTGGCTATCGGAGTATACAGTTACTGAAAGGTGGTTAAGAGAAGATTCGATAAGGTCGCGAGTTCTGATTGGAAGACACTGATCTGGTCTGATGAGGGGTCCTTCTAATGTATCCCAGTGTGTAGTCTGCTGTGCAATTATATGGAGGCCCCAACCGAGTCGTCATCCCGTTTCTTTCTCTAAGAGATACAAGTGGAGAACTTGTTTTTACTGGATTTCAGCTCACCTTTAGCTTCCCAAGAAGTCTACGGGCAGTGTTCTCATTGCTTGGGTGCCCTTTGAACCTTGGTGAGTTTAGATTTAGTCAGCGACTTATTCAGTGACGTCCACCATACTGTGATGTCGTAGCATAATATAGGATGTACTGCTGCTATATAAATCCAGTACACCGTATAGGGTTTGAGACCCCATAACTTGCCTATATCTGTTTTGCAGGAATGGAGGATGGTAATGGTTTTTTTGGTCCGCTCCTGTACGTTGCGTTGCCATTTGCCATTTTCCTTTTCAAGATGACGCCCAAGTATTTTACTTCAGTAAAGAGCGACAGTGTTTCGCCGTTTTATGAAGGAAGTTGAAATAGAGGGATTTTAGTTTTCCGTGTAAAGAGAACAGTGACTGTTTCTGCCGGGTTTGCGGTTAGTCAGGTGGGAACCTTATGTGTCAAGAAATATACCTTAATCTCCTTGTATGCCAATGCCAATATCCTCGATGTCGTAAACGATTTGGTGGTGTGCGGTTTCCACAGATTTGCCTATAAAGTAGACGTGTTGGCAGTCAGATAGCTCCTTAGGATGCATCTTTTCCCCGGACACCAAACCACCCACAGAAAAGCCGTCTGAGGTAATAAAAAATTCCATTTAAATCAATTTTAATATATTCAAAAAATTGGCACTAATATACCGCGCCACTTTTTCAGCTAATTGAAAATTTCCATACAAACAATTGAATTTGTAATTTTTTCATACTGTTGTACTTAAGCGAGTTGCAAAATTTAAGACTTCTTCTTTAGAATGTAAAACAAAAGATTTTAGTTTTATAATTTTCCTAAAGAAAAGTACAAAAAAAACAGCAGCACGAGTCGTCTTCTTGACCGCAAACTTTTGTCGCTAAATAGCGCCTTAACTGACTGATTTGCTTCTTTTTTTTTTACCAAAAAGTATGCGTAAAAGTTTTGCCGCTGTTGGGGTTGTTGTTATTGTCGCTGCTGCTATGTATGTGGGCAAAACCACCCACGCGAGTTTATGGCGAGTTGGCGCAGCTCGCAACCATTTATAATGCAAATTATTGCAAGAGTACCCGCACAAAGCGCGCAAAGTTTTGTCGCAGCATTGTCAAAGGCAAAAAAAAAACAACCAAAGGAGTAAAGTAAAATAAAATAATAAAAGTAGCAAAAAAAAAATAAAAATAATAATGAAAACTTGTGCCACACGAACGAAGTATGGAAGGAAAACACGACAAACTTTTAATTGACCCGCCAAGTTGTTGAGCGAAAATTCGCTGCTTTGTGCCATCAGCTCACCACCGACCGACTCGGCGCGACACGCAGTTGCTTGCTGTTTTCTTTAAGACACTTGCTAACATGGCTTTAATGCAGCTGAATCTGGTAGAAATCAGGACAATTAATGTTACAGCCAGCTTTTGGCGCAGCCGCTTTAAGCCCCAGACCGGGTTGTGGGTAACATTTACTGTTTACTAACACCACTGAAGTGGTTAGGCATGCTCGCGCGCGTGTGTGTGTGTGTGTGTGTGTGTGTGTGTGCTGTGTGTGTTTGAGTGTATGCATGTGAATCTTTGCTGCTGTACTATAAACGCGGTAATAAGACACACTGCATTAACGCAGATAACGAGCGCACCAATGCAACTATGAAAAAAAAAATTTAAAATATAAGTTCGCTCATTCATAATAGACTAGCAACATCTCGAAAAGTTTAAGTTGCAAAGTTGCAAATGACAGCAGCAGTAGCGTTGCACAGTGTCATGAAAATGGGTATGAGATTTAACCTCAGCTATTTAAGAATTATTTTCTTTGTGTAATAATAGATTAACTCAAAAAGTTAATATGGCAAACCACATATATGGGGCGGTCCATACCAAACCGGATGGGGTTCACACTTCATGTGTTTGATTTGTTTCAAAAAATTTAAAAATTTAACGCCATTTTTGCAATAGCTTAAAAGTTGCACTTTATTATACTAATATTTGATGGGCTACAAAACTGCGCACTTAAAAAAATTCTTGAAAAATTTGAAAAAATTTTTAAATTTGTTATGTACCTACACATTTTACTCAACTACGGTGTA
The DNA here is from genome assembly GCF_001687245.7 of Rhagoletis zephyria. Taxonomy (NCBI): domain Eukaryota; kingdom Metazoa; phylum Arthropoda; class Insecta; order Diptera; family Tephritidae; genus Rhagoletis; species Rhagoletis zephyria. The sequence goes on from NW_016158697.1 coordinate 97,656, forward strand.
AAAAAAAATTCATAACTCAAATTATTGTAGAGTGCACCTCATAATACTAAACTTAAATAGCGCGAAATACTCAGAGCTACCATTGTTATTTTTTAATTTTTTTCAAAAAGATTTTATTTAACAAAAAATTTGTATGTAAAATATTTGTAAAGAAAAAAAAAGTTTAAATATTTCTTTTCATAGAGAATTTTGAGTGTGTTTGGGTTATTTATTTTTAATTTTTAATATTTTTATTGAGCTTTGTACCACGATTGTTTATTAGGAAAAATTGAAAAAGCAACAAAGTCTAAGCGGTAGAAGTTATAGCACTATTTCGGAGATCACCACATCTCCTCATCAGACTTCTTTTT